>NW_017842058.1:59321-124142 GCF_001891065.2 Hippocampus comes | reverse complement strand
TTTTTTTTTTAACATGAAAAAGTGTGATTTTGCTACAGCTGCTGCAGACCTGTCGAAATCAACCCCTTGGACCTTGAATAAGCTCACCTGCAAAAAAGCATGAATCCGCAGATAATATATCCCCTTTGTCCCAATGCCTGGCCTCTTTTAATAGTACGTAAATGTCACAAGATGGAAGAAAAGCACTTAAAACCCATGCACCACAAAGCACCAACACCATGCTCGTAGAATGTACATAACCATGAACCCATGTCACATAAACAACAAATTGAAGTAGTTCAATTATACCACAAACAAACCACATTGACATGAGACTCATCGATAGTATGAGCTGATATATTGTTTTAAATAACATGCTATCTCAAATTGGCATAACATCACACATTGGAAAACACATATTGGATGTGTACTGGCACTTCACACAGTTTATTAAACCCACTTTTTGGTATTTACACAATAAAGAAAAAAAAACCAAGAGGCAGTTTAAGGCACATCGTAAAGGCGAAGTAGACAGCATGGGGTATTAGTAGCTCCATCAGGAGAGAAGCAAAAACATACCCTTGAGGTGCATTCAGAACTGGCAACAAAATAGGGGACCAGGTTAACAGGAAAAAAAGAACAACAACAAAACAAGCACTACCAATGAATTAAAGTTCACAACAACTCAAAGATTCCACCAGATGTCATATAAATGGACAATCAAAAAAAAAAAACCTCAGGGGAATAAGCAAATATGTGAATAGTGAACTGGGAATATGCAGAGGTATACTTCTATTAGGGTTGATAAGAATAAAAATAAATATTGTCCACATTTATGTGGTTAGGGTTAATCCAAAATGATTATTATTGCTTCTAAAATGGATGTTCTCTCTGTCAAGATTTGAATACACAGCATGAAAGCCAAATATATCTAACATTAAATCTTGAATGTGATCATGAATACTGCCGTGGTCCTTGTTCAAAGCATCTTCAATAGTTTCTGGATATCAGTGTGCTTTTCAAGTGAGCCAGATGGACTTATTCATTTATTTATTATTATTTTTTTTAAGCGCACAGCAATAAATGTTGAAATCAATCTGCTTGTACTTCTCATGATGCCAGCGACTACATGCAACTGTCTATCATACGCTGAAACATCCGGTCGCTAAATTGGTTGCTGCCTGAGGATTTCCTGGAACATCACGCTGGGCGTGCGTCAGCAACAAAAGAAAATGACGCATGCCTTCGTTGGTTCTGCTGGACAAGCTTGTATTAGTGGCAGGGTGAAGGACCTCTTTCGCCCTCTCCTTTATTTCTGCTTCAATTGATAAAAATACAATTGAATAATCAATGAAAATGTCTTGAAATAAATAACAATTCCATTCACTAGTTAAAACGTCCACCATCAAAAAAAGAAAAACATTAAATTAATTAAAAATATATATTGAAATAAAAATATCATAGATTAATAAACAATTATGTTAATAAATACAATTTAATGAACAAAATGCCTTTCAATAATTGTCAAGAACATGCATTCAAATTCAATGGTTAAAAATATTATTAATGACAAAAATATCATTAAATGAATTTGAAAAATGGTTACAAATTGGACTAATAGTTGAAA
This sequence comes from Hippocampus comes, assembly GCF_001891065.2. NCBI lineage: Eukaryota > Metazoa > Chordata > Actinopteri > Syngnathiformes > Syngnathidae > Hippocampus > Hippocampus comes. The sequence continues at coordinate 122,536 of NW_017842058.1, read as the reverse complement.
AATAGCATCAAACGAGCAAAAAACCCACAAACAAAATGCCAAGACATGTATAAATAGGGTTGAAAAATAACGGATAATTGAAGGTGTTTTTTAAATTAATTTTTTTAAATAATGAATTAATCGTTTTACTATACATTGTATTGGATTCCTATTTATTTCATTTTAGCGCAAGCAGGCCTTCAAACAAGATGCAGCGGCCTTGGAAATATTATACAGCCAGTGTATATAAATATTATACATCAAGTGTTTCATTTCATTTCCAATGTGAACAAAATGTGCCACGTGATGCACATTTGATCCCGTTTGCACAGTTGTCTGTCGTTTCACTTCATTCTGGAAAGCAACCGGGTGTTTATTTGTTACGCTTGGGTAGGAATTTCATATCTAAAACGGTGCGCAGTTACGTTCTTTCCCAAATGTCCAAACAATCTTATCTTTTATCGTTTACTCCAGTGAGTCAGCCTTGATGTATTATTATGAGGACTTATTAGTGGCTGCTGGAAATCTTTGCATTGCCAGTAAAAACAATACAAATGACTGACACATTTTTAATATCGCGTCAGGGGAAATTAGAATGTCATCTCACGCCAAGGTTTATTGATCTCCATTTAAAATATAAAGTGCGGATGACATGCTGGTTGCCATGGCAGTTAAACATCGACCGTGCGTGTGTGCGTTTGTTTAGTTTAATCCGATTGTCAACCATTAGACGTGTTACGGTGAAGCATGGACACTGTGGGGATTATTAATTACCGCGCAGTGCACACACTATCAACACAATATATCCTACAAATATGACAATGCTGATTAAAAAACGTTTCTTTCTGTATTGTTAGGTAACACGCGCAAATGTTTACAGTATGTAAAACACTGGAAATATGTTAACATGCTAGAGCGTAAACAATGCGCTACTCTATATATTATTTAAAAAAATACAATATTTAAAGTAATTTCCATGTGTAGGCTTTAAATCAGTGTTTGAACTGTCACTCAAGTTGAGTGATGCGATGGCGAACGTGCAGAGTGAGCAACGTGGCTTCAGTTTGTAACTTTCTTGCGGGGGGGGGCTGCTTTTGAGTGAATTTTACGAGTGAGTTTAGGCCCTAAACTGCATACATTTGCACTTGTTTGAGTTAGCCAAAATATGAGCCCTAGACTGACCAATTGACCAATCCAACGACCCATCGATTGACCGACCAATTGACTGACCGTCCGAACAACTGACCGATCACCCCACCAACTAACCAACCGACTGATCAACCGACCCACCAACAGACCACGGGGGGGGGCTGCTTTTGAGTGAATTTTACGAGTGAGTTTAGGCCCTAAACTGCATACATTTGCACTTGTTTGAGTTAGCCAAAATATGAGCCCTAGACTGACCAATTGACCAATCCAACGACCCATCGATTGACCGACCAATTGACTGACCGTCCGAACAACTGACCGATCACCCCACCAACTAACCAACCGACTGATCAACCGACCCACCAACAGACCATTCCTCAGCCTGACCAACTCAGCCACTGACCCAAAAACCAACCCAACGACCGATTGACTGACAGACTGACTGTCTCCTAACAGACTAGCCACAGACCACCGACTCCCCCAATGCTCCACCGACTGACCCACCAATCGTACAAATCAGTCTGACCTACTCACTGACCCCCACCGACTGATTGACTGACCGACCTACTTACTGACAGACTCGATACACCCACCGACTGTACGACGCATGATTGAAGGAACGACTGACCGACTCCTGGCAGACTAGCCACCGCCTGACCGACTCCCCCAATGTCCCACCAACTGAACAACCCACGCACTGACCCAACAACTGACCCCCCCAAGCCCCCCGACCGATTGACTGATCGACCCCTGACAGACCAGCCACCAACCGACCCACTCACTCAGTAACCCACAGACTGCCCCTTCAATCAAAAAATCACTGACTCAGCGACTCGTTGACCCACCCACAGTCTGAATGCCGTACCCGCTAACCCAACAACTGACCCACCGTCCCCACCCACAACCCCCAACCCCACCAACAAGCAGACTTCCCAACGCACCAATCTACCCACCGACTGAACGACCCACACACTGACCCACTGACTGACCTAAAAACTGACCCGGCAATGGACTGACCGCACGCTTGCACTCACACCAAAATGACTTCCTGTTCAATTCCGGGCATGGGTCCTTGAGACTTTGAAACACATGGACTCCCACTTCCCCGATCCCTTCCAAGAGGGCCTCATTAAAATCAAAAAGCAATGTTCCAGCTCTCTTGTTGATCATGTCGGCATCGCCGCTTACAGTATGGGCTGATTATGGAGCTGATGAACGTTTCCTCCAGCTCGTCTTGTCTTGTACTCTGCCGTCCGGGGGGCTAGTGGATCACGGCCTATTTGTGAGGATTTATCTGTTTAATAAGTCTTGACTTTTGTGCTGCGCGCTGTCCTCTGGGCCACATAATGACTGTCTCCTGTCATCACTAAATACTCCGGTGTTGAGCTTAAATGGCCTGGCTTCTAGCCTACATCCTGTCCCTCGCCCCCATTTGCACCGTGACATCTTTCTCCAGCTCTCCTGAGGTTTGACGGCGTCTCGGCACACGGTGTATAAAAGACAGCGGACCAGGTCGGTGCATCTCATCTTGCACTTACTTGCCTGTAAGTCCTTCCGAGCTTTTGGAAAGTCGTTTTCTTCTTCTTCTTGCCGAGGCTGGCCAATATGGACACGAGTGCAGCTGTGACCATTCTAGTGGTGCTGATGGCACTGACGGGCGTCAGCCACGGGCTTCGCGCCGGAGGCCTGCCGGAGGAGCGTGAAGATATAAAAGGGGCTAGGTCAGAGGACAACATGGACAATCACTTGCTGGCGATGGTGAGACGGCCAATCCAAATCATCACAACATCTGCATACACACTGCCTGCATCTGTACTGTATCTAAAAAAAAAAAAAACATTCGTAAAGCTTTTCTGCAGAAAGTCATATTGTAAACACAATTCTGTGTTCATTCAATCATTTGGAAAACTATACATTGCAAAATAGTTTTTTCTATATTAGGAATTTACATGAAGCTAATCTTTTCATTTGAACTAAGACTTTTTTTAATAGGACATGTACAAGCAATAGCACAAAAGAAATAAATACATAAAATGTGAAGTTACAGATGAATAAATAAACATTTATGAATGAATAAATGTATTTTGTCCCAAAGTTAAATCACAAATGCGTGAGATGTAATGGCCTACTTTTTATTCATTTTATTTCTTATTTCATTTCCAACCATCGAAAAGTATGAATAAAATGGAATGATCCATGTTTAAATACTTTCATAAATAATTCAACATTTCCTTTTGTGTAAACATAACTAAACGTGCTCTCCTGTCGAAACAATTTAAAATGGACCATCACATGTCCCATATGGCGTGATTATAAAAATATATGAAATATGTTGCAGTTAATCGAGTTCACATGCGACACGGAATAAGAGTGTGCAAGACTTTGGAATATCCAGTGCTTACATTAGGAGGAGATTACACACTTATTAAGTGTGTTTTCATGACATCTGTTTTTTCTGATAGCATTGTTTCCAATGTCTTGTTTTGTTTTTTTCCAACCACCAGGAGAGCGTCAAAGCGGACAGAAGCTTGGACGATCGTCTGCTGACGGCAATGCTCAGAGCTCTGCTGCTGGGATCTCACAGGGAAGCCCGGAACTCTGTGCTCCATGAGTCGCAGAGGTTGGTGCAAATTCTTTTTTTCTCCCAGGTTCACAAATTACAAATTTTCATTATTAAAAAAAAAAGTAATTCCGGGTACAGTGTCTTGAGTTATAATCTTAAAAAAAAAATGAAGAAATATAATACGAATCAGTATAGCATGTTTAGACTCGTGGGGCCACATAGAACATATTATTGTAAAGACAATGTTTGACTTGAGTTCCCCTTTAAAGGTCAACTGTGAAGTAATTTTAGTAATCCCAAACGAAATATTTTTATGTCGCAAATAGAGTAATTAAACAAAATACATAAAATAAAGCAAAACAACTGTTTGCCTGAATGTGAACAGTGCATCACCACACAGTGCCGAGACATTTCGCCGAATAACTCGATAACAATGGCAAAGAGCAGTTAACGGGATAATCAACAACGCAGTACCATGGCTGACTGGTGACTCGGCATTCTGTAAATGACGTCACTCGCCGGATTTTGCAGAACAAAAGCATTTTTGTTGTGAAGCGTGTTGCTATGGGTCTAACTATGAATCTGGGTGGGTTGCGTTAAAAAAAAAAAAAAAAAAACGAACGCAAGTATGCTTGAAATGGTTTTCGCTCTATGTGTTACTGAAAAGATGGTTGGCCAAGTTTACTTCACATCTGACCTTTAAGGACCTGCAGGACTTGTCCCTCATCAAAAGCATTTTTTTTACACTTCTTACCATCCATAAAGAGACAAAAGCATTTTTCATTCTAATCCTCTCATCAGTCAGCCCCCCTCAATTTCCATGTGTCTCCAAATCCTCCTCCCACCTCCCCCCCTGGCAGGTTTGGGCGCTTGTCCCAAGGGCCGCTCGTGTTGGAGGATCACATCAACTCGCCTGACTGGGAGGAGGCTCCCGGCCAGATCTGGAGCATGGCGGTGCCCCAGAGGTTTGGCAAGAAATAATATGCTGCTGCAAAGAGGACGCATGAAGGGCAGCAAGCTGACAAGGGCGACCCCTGTCCATCAGATGAAACTGAAATGGAAAATCACTTGTTTTTTTTCCTTGAAACCACAGATGTATTTCGCTAAAAAAACAAACAAAGCTTTATTTTTATTTTATCTTCACTGTCACCAACATGATACTGATTGGAGTAAATGCTAGGGCCAAAAAGGACAAGTTTTTATTTAAGAAAATAATGAAATATTAATAAAGACTTTGAACCTGGAGGAGTATATTTCATAAATGTGCTCATTTCATTGTGGCGAAACAATAGCAACAAATGATTGTTAAAAAAAAAAAGTAATCTCCCCCCCCTCTCTCCATTATCAAAGTCTAGATAACCAGTAGAGATATTGAGTAAAAATGTTGAAAATACGGTGATTTATCAATTATTGAAATAGAGTAAAAAAGTGTTAAATATGCTACATTAATTCAGAAATAATTGCTAAACTACAGAAAAAGGGAAACAAAATGAAAATACAATCAATGAACGAAGAAATAAAATAAAATACTGGACAGTAAAATAAGGAATGAAACATAATAAATGGACCTAATCATTAAAATACAATCACCTTGCCATATCACAGTTCAATTTTCGCTGTTTCATTGTGTAGTGGATTTATAAATTTTATATCTTTTCTCAATAAAGTAGTCCACCTTCTTTAAAAAGGCAATTTAATGCCACTCACAATTGAACTTTACTGTCAAACAAAAACCAACAAGCTTTGTGTATTTAAAGCAAACAAACGACTCGGTGTTGAAAAATGTCTCGGCTAGCTTAAGGTAATGGTAAATAACCTTTTATGTAAGAGGTTGAACACAAACTATTCAGTAACAACATATACCTGTAGCTAAACAAATATTACAACACTCACAGTCGCATTTTATTTATCTTCTGCGTAGAATTGCTTTTATTAATGCTGTACTGATGACTCGGGAGAAGAGTTCCGATGTATCATTTTACGAAACCCACTTGAGTTTTAGACTGGTCACGCCACAGCTGCAATACTATTGGCTGCAATGTGGCAAAAACGGCTTATTGTTAATACTATTTAATCATGCCAATACTGTATCTGTTTTGTAAAATACAAGCATGGTTGGGTAATAAATCAAACTCATATCTTAAGGCAGCACTGTCACTCACTCTCCCGCTCACAATCCATAATTTTACCCATAATCATGAACTATACGACCGGTGATCAATAGTACACTGTTTTCCTAGAAGAAGAAAAAAGACTTTTTTTTTTTAACATAATCACAATTCTTTGATTCAGTTTGTGTATGCTACTGTATGTAGGGGCATTTACTGTACATCTAGGACAGCTCGTCAGGGTGGGATGGTGAGGATAATGCCTCCCTCCCACATATTCAAGAGAGAATCTTTTTTTTTCATGCTCGCTCTCCTTGCCGCAGAGCTCTGAGCACGCCAATACACAGGGTAGGAGGTGTAGAAAAAGGGCGGGTCTTTCCCCGAGCTCAGCCAATGCGCGTGAAGGAGAGCTGCTTCCAGATCGGAGTGCCCTTGTCGTCTCAGCATTGGGATCCAGAGAGGAGGCAAAGCAGGACAGGCAGGTGCTTGGAAATTGGTCACATTGGAAATATCTAAAAGGATGCCCAGAAGCAAGTGAATAACGTACAAGTTCATATTTTCCGGATACGTCAGGAAACGGTGACACTAGTCTTGATTTTTACAATTTTTTTTCTTTTTTTTTTTCTTTTCTCTCTTTACTTTGTTTCCCAGTTTCCTCACTCGGTGGGATTCTCCTTCTTTCTTGCGCTCTTCAAGGACTGCTGACACACACACAGACACACGCATCTATCTACTCGAGCACAGCCGCCATGGAAACCGGGAGTCCTAGGAAGATACAGTTCACCGTCCCGCTACTGGACACCCACTTGGACCCGGAGGCAGCGGAACAGGTAACACCGGAGCGAGGAACTCAAATAGTTGTGAGAAAAAGTTGACATTTTTTGTGTAGTTTAAAGACAAATAAATAAATACATAAAAGAATGTTTTTTTCCCCTCTAACAGTTGTTTAATTTCTAAAAAAAAAAAAAAAAAAAATCAAAATCTTCGGAGAATAATCAACTTTTTTTCTAGAAAAACTTTAAGGTAGCATGTTTTCTAGAAAAAGAAAAAGAAAAAAATATTTTCGGAATAAAGTTGAATATTATCTTGATTAGAGTTGGACCCTTGAGAAAATGTGTTTTTGATGAAAAAAATAGTTATTTTCTCATAAAATTCAATTTGCATGTTTCCAAAATAAATTGATAAATAAAAATAAAAAGGAAAAAAAGTCTTACTTTTAGTAGAGAATGAATATCTATCTATCTATCTATCTATAAATGCGATGAGGACTTGATCAGTGATCAGAAGGTGTAAAATAGCCCAGACTTAATCACTGATTCGATCATGGAGCAATATTCCTACTTAACTTTATTGTCAACCCCTCAGCTTAGCAACAATGCATTGAGAAAAAAAAATCATATAATAATAAATAAAAAAAGATATATATTAGAGAACTATTACAGGAACAAAGTTGTGTAGCCTGAAGAATATAGTTAATACATTAATAAAAAAACAAGGGAAAAAAACTTGTTTTGTCCCTTGGATTTTTTTGGATTATTTTGTCAAAATCCCCCCCCCCCCCCGACTCCTCCCCCCAAAAAGTATTTTCTTTTCTCAATTGATCTAATTTCTGGCTATGCAGAAAACATTTTGGTGTATCAAGAAACAAACAGAGTGGCTCAGTTCACTTTTTTTTTTCCTAGACATACTTGTATATTATTTTTATATATTTCACTGCCCAATATGAGCCCCAAGAAACACATTGCTGCTTTTTTACAACCCCCCCATGCAGCCAATTAACTGTCTACATGTCCACCTCCAGTGTGAGGAGAATGAAGTGTCTTCCACCTCCGCACATGCGCACACACACACACACACACACACACACACACACACACACACACACACACACACACACACACACACACACACACACACACACACAGGCATTTAATGAGACACCTCAGCATGCAGGAATGTCCGATGTTGCTTGTCTGCAATGTACAATATTTCAAGAAGTTGTGACTATGGAAGTGAAGGACAGGTCACAGTGGGTGCATGTTAAGAGCCGCTCGCAACCACAGCGCATGCAGTAGATACGAATGTCCTTGATCTTCTCATTTGATGAATCTTCCATGAACAAGATGGCCCATTCATATTGAATGAATCTTGTGTATAAATAGCAGAGATTTATGGGTGAGTCTCTCATTCGCCGCTTCTGACGTGCGTCGCTCCCTTTTCTACTCCAGCATGACTCAGGCTCTCGCAGATACATTAGAGGAGGCATTTTAGACGTTTACAGATTCGTGTGCGGTATACTGTACTACGAAAGACACTGTGACTTGGAACTTGTAATATTATTGGGGGGGAGTCTAATTTTGAGGGGCGGAAAAATGCGGATTTTGAAGAAAATTTGTTGTTGAAAAAGTAAGTTTTATTTGTCAGAAAAAAAGTAGAAAAAATAGCCCTAGTTTTGAGGAAAGAAAGCGTAGTAAACATTTGAGGAAATCTCATATCAGTTATTTGCCGAAAAAGTTGGGAAAATACAGTAATCATTTTGAGAGTTTTTAATTTTACTTTCAAGAATAGAGACATATCTTGGACAAAAAAAAATAGAATAGGAGGTGATCAATGTCATATCCTTTTTGAGAAAAAAAAGTTGGCTTTTAATTTAAAAATAAAATCGTATCTTTTAAAGAAAAATGGACATTGTAAGAAAAAAAGGTTGTATTGTCATAATAATAATAATAATAATAATAATAATAATAATAATAATAATGTTTTTTAGAAAATGTCATCTACGTTAGAAAACATTTTTTGGAAAAAAGTTTTAAAGTAAAAAGTTAATCTTTTTTTGGAGAAAGATATTATTTGAGATAAAGTAATATTTTTGGGGAAAATAATTCTACAAAAGGCATAATTGTGCAAATATAAGACTTAACGTTTTTGTACATCTTTGTGGAAAATTCATATATTTGAGAAAACCCTAAAATTTGTAGAAAAAAGTTAAACTTCAACAAAAGTTTAATATTTTCCATCAAAAAGTAATAGCCAGGACTAACGCATCGGGACAGTGTGCAAGCGCCAGCAAAATGGGCATAAAGCTGCTTTGACAACGTCAACTTGAGTGTTGCATCATTGCTCCTTTTATTGGTGTTTGTACATAGAGATACACCGGTAGTGCTGGGGCTCGGTTACATTAGTGATTATTACAAATAGCACACGTCTCATAACGCTTGTGCATATTTCAGTCAACTGCATGCCTCCGCTTCATTAGCCTGTTCTTTTCATAATCGAGTTGCATTTTGTGTCACTTGATTCCTCAGTGACAAATATGTTGTGGCTGCGTCGAACAATTTTGGGAAATATGTAGCATTCACAAAATGGCATGTTATATTTGGTACTTGGCGTCAAAAGTTTGAGAGCCACTGTTTTATGGTAAGATATACAGTGCAGGTAAAAGCAATTTGCAGTTATCCTTTTTATTGTGCAACGTGGCAGTCCTCAAGACTAACTCTTGAGAGGAGTGGTTTCATTAATTATAGGACATGTGCCTGTGCGTGACTAAGCATTCTGACTTTGATTGACTCTGTGGATTATTTCTTGTTGTTTTGGAGCTCATTTTTGTGTGCTGGTTATAAACAATAACTGGCAGCCAGAGCTATGGCATCGGTGTATGTGTGGAAATGGGCCAGTGGTTTATTGCCATACCCAGTTAAAGTTTAAACATAAAACATTGGCATATTTAATCAAAATACAAAATATACAATGAAAGTGCACTTTTTTTCTTCACAATACACTGGCAAGGTATAAGATTGTGACATGGTATTATCGGTAGATTCTCAAAATCAGGTGACTCGGATGTTAAAAAAAAATGAGGGGGGGGGATCGAGACATCCCTAGTTAAAACCCTTTATGCAATGGATATTTGAATATGACTGGCGCAGCAACACATACAGACAGACAATTGTTTATTATAGTGCCCCCTACTGGCCAAGGTGCATGCCGAGGAGCACAATGCACATGGGCCGTGCACATTTTGTTTCATTCTTTACATAATATTTAATTACATTAATATAGTAAGTTTTTATGAAGTATAGATGTCGAGTGCTGTTTTTCAAAGGATTCTCTCAAATATTCTTTTATGAAAATCAATGTGGGTGGCCATAAGCTTGCATTGGACCCAATGCTACTGTGTGTGTTATATGGAGAGATTAATTCATAAAAGACACAATAGAAATGTGTGTGTGTGTGTGTGTGTGTGTGTGTGTGTGTGCGTGCGTGCGTGCGTGCGTGCGTGCGTGCGTGTGTGTGTGTGTGCGCGCCACGGTTCACTGGCCTCCTGCAAGCTGACACCTCTCTGCTGGTGAATCAGTTTATGTGGCGAGGCGCATGTCAATGAAAGCCGCCTCCCTAAGGTGTGTGACACTCACCATAACAACACTATCCCGCTTTTCCGCATACAAAGAATCACACTCACACAAATACGCAGACACACTTACACAAACACAGTGTTCCACACGTAACACAACCTCAGATTTGAAGCTCCTGCCAAGCACGGACTGACTGTGTTGATAGAGATCCGCATATCACGTTTAATGATTTGGAAACGTTATGGAACATGATAAATTAATTCATGCAAATGACATGGCTAAATTATCTGCCGTGGAAGCTTAGCTAGTCATGAGACCCGAAGCGCGGAGCAAAGATTAACGAATAGTGGGAATAGAAGGGTTTATAGTTGTTTGAATTTGTCATTTAAAGCCTCGATGTGTCTGAAACTGATTCAAAACAGTTTTGATTTCGGTCTCATTTTACAACATTACTGTTAATAATAAATGGCTTACGTTATAAAAAATAAAATAAATGCACCACAAGCCACATAGATGCTATTTGTAAGCTTTTCTATGGGGTTTCCTATTGTGTGTTAGCATTAAACTAGCGGACTTTAAGGCAATGCTATGTCGTTGTTTTTAAATAAAGAATGTGTAATTCTCTTTGTTCTGTGTTTAGTTTCACAGTAAACATCAACTGGGAGTGGCAAACAGCTTGAAGCCTCTTTTTGAATAATTTTGAATAATCTGCCAATCTACAGTGAGTTGAGTTCACTGCCACAGTCCAGCACTCATAACTCAAGGCTTTGCTTGCAAGTCAAAGCAAAAAAAAAAAAAATGCATATAAATGCGAATAGGCGAGTTCTTCAGATTAAACATTTTTGAGATGTCAGGAAATAATCTGAATGAGCTCTTGCTTCTTCAATGTGTGCCGTGTTTGTGGCGTTCGTTGTTCTGTGCGCAGTTTAGGTTTGATCTGCAAATGAGATGCAAAACATCCTCCGGCGCCTGGGGAATCACTCGCAAATTCATTTTCTCTACTCCTGTATCTTGCTTTATGGCTATTTTCTCCTATCAGTATTATAAGTGGAGCTCATCACACTTCGCCACTCTGAATCAAGCTAGTAGACTGTAGCTCGCAGTTTTTAAGTCTTGTTGGATTTGTTTACACTCTCGATTGATGTAGCTGATCACATATGGAAGCTCACTATCATTTAGATGAGGGTCACTTAATTAGCAAAACCAGCGCAGATGAAGATGATATGTTTCCATGTGTTATTTTACTACAGACCTCCCAGAAAGAAAGAGGGCTTTCCCCGCTCCGGTTTTCCATTCTATCATCTTTTGTCCTTGATCTGAATAATGTAATGCAGATATATTCCCTCAAGGAAGCATATTTTCCAAGAAAAATTGAAGACAGGAAACCACTGCTCTGGTGACTCCATTCATCCATTTCCATTTTGCTGATGTTAGTCCGGGCCTGCTGCTTTGTGTAACTTTGTGGGCTATTTTGTGTGTTACCTGTTGTGCATGTGGAGTGAGTCACTCACTGTTTTTTTTTTTTTTTTAATGCAATCAATTCATATCGTGGCTGTTGGGCGGAAAATTCCAATGTCTAATTTTTTTGTCCATTTTTTTCTCTGAAACAAATCTATACTCCTATACTGTTTTTTTTTTTTGAGCAATCTAAGGTGTTGGAAAAAAGCTTTCTCTCTGTGACAATGCAACGTTTATAGCTCAACAAAAATGGCTTTTTTTTTTTTTTTTGGTTGGTGAAAAGTGATGGTTTTGGAGATGCAAGGATTCCACCCACCGCCAGTAATATCTTAATTTTCTGTCATACCACATTATAATAGTGGTCGTTAACACTGATAAATGCCTACAGGTGTTGTGAGCAGTGCGCGGAAGCAGTTTTTTTTTTTTTTTTTTTTTAAATTCAAGAGGTGCCAGTCCTTACTACATCATCCTCAGTGCGCAAGAGGAAAGATGATTTAGTTTCTGGGGGAATACACACACTGCTAGATTTGACAGAGGATGCCCTCATTTAACCCTTTCACGCACCCTGTAACCGGGTGTCAAATTCATTTTTGTCATAATATATATATATATATATATATATATAAAATATGTCTCATATTTGTTACATATAAGAATTTGAAGTTTTGGTCAAGATTTTAGCAAGCATCACGGAAATTGACATGTTTGACTTGCTTTCGCGGGCCACACAAAATGATGGGGCGGGCCAGACCTGGCCCCCGGGCCATGACTTTGACACATGTTCTGTAACCTGATAACCTGATAACATGTTAAGCTGTCCACTGCAGTAACCGCTGTCCCTGAAAGGATTTAATGTAGCTCCACCCAGAGTGTGCACATTACATTAAGGTAAGTGACACAATTAAGTGGATGGGAGAATCTGCGGAGCCAAAAAAAAAATGCAAAGCAGCACGCCTTTTCTGATGGGAGAATATGCCCCTAACTACGCTTGAATATGAGAAAATGTAAAAATCGATATCTATCTGTTTCTCTGTCTATCTATCTATCTCACTCGCTAGCTAGCGAGCGAGTAAGATAGCTAGCGAGTGAGCTAGCAACTTTTTTCATCTTTATAGGTACTCTTTCTGTTGAATTGAGGACGATAAAATGAAGACCAGCAGCCAGATTTTGTAACACCAAAATTAAAAATTCCATCTAAACACAGATAATCTTGGACTACTTTATAAAGAAGACACAATAGTTTCTTTCAGGCTAAAAACGTCTCTCTGTCGAACAAGCTCCGCAGGCATGACACAACCCCTTCAGTTTGAGATGTCCATCAGTGAAATTGAAATCGCATGAGAGGCCGAAGAGTGCAGTATTTTGCCCCCTAAATGTCAGGCTCACTTTGAGCCACTAATCGTCACTTCGCTTGTCAGCAAAATGATGTGTGCCCTTTCTGCTGTTTTATGACGGTGCTAAACCTTTGACCAATCACATAATCACATAATGGAAATCTCAAATACTTTATAACCCTTTAGGCAACTGATATTTGAACACAAACAGTGCAGCAACACATTTAGGCAGACAATACAACAGTTGTCAGTTTTATATTCTTTTATCTTCCACGACAAGCTGAGACATCTATTTTGTCGAGATGTATAATATATCCCAGGTGACCAAGGTGGACAGCAGCACAAATGGCCATTAAAATTTTAATTCTATTTATGTCATGACTGAATGTTGAATGATTTGCGTGCGTGGTCATGTTATGCTGTGTTTGGGTACAGTGTCCATGTTCATACTCTGCATAATGTTATAGTAGCTCACCGTATTTTCCACACTAAAAGGCGCACTGGATTATGAGGGGCACCTTCAATGAATGGCCTATTTTATATATTTTTTTCATACATTGGACGCACCACATTATAAGACACAATCTACAATGCATCCACTAGATAGAGCTACGCTCAAGGAAATCCCAACAGAACGATCAGATGTCAGGAGAACTTATTTAATAAAGCAGCGACACAGTTCACTTAACCAACAGCAAGTTATAACATTGACCCGTTAACGTTGAACTCTCTTGCCGCTGCTCTATTTCCGTGTTCAACTGCGTCACCAATTGCCTTAAGTTTGAACTCTGCATTGTCAGCATGTTTCTAGCAAGGAGCCATTATGGGGTCGAAAAATTACCGTAATGACCATGCACAAGGCGAATTGGATTTTAAGGCGTGCAGTGAGCTTTTAAGACAATGGAAGGCTTTTAGGTGCACCTTTTAGTGTGGAAAATACGGTAATTGTCTTGGGCTATCACCAGGCTTGTCCCAACTCAGTTGATAGATACAATAAATGTATTTTGGTGTTATCCATATTTGCCATTTACAAAAGCAGGATATTGCCTCAAACCCACACTGTGCATTCTATAGCTGTGAGCTTTTAAGAAAATGGAAGGCTATTAGGTGCACCTTTTAGTGCGGAAAATATGGTACACACGCAATATTAAAGATACGTTTTAGTAATTACACCTACCTCGTTTTTTTTGTTTTTTTTTTAGAAACACATGGGATTATTAAATCATAATTTTGGTCGTTGTGGTAGTACTTGGAGAGCCCCAAAAAAATCAAGAACCACAGTTCTACACTGTACTTTAAAGAAAGTTTTATACAACAGACACCTTTTAGGGCAGGGAAGGAGTTTTTTTTTGCTGACTTGCAAATCAACGACTGTCTTTTTGTTTTTGGTCATCATGAATAAAAATAGAACCATGAAAGCAAAGTGCTGAATGGGTCAATATGCAATCAAGATGTGAAGTTGGCAGCATTCGAAGCAGCTGGAGCAGGTGCATATCTCTGATGGCAGAAATGGCACAGAGCACACGCTCTTATTCACGCGGCCTTCCTGTACTCCACTGATACGGCTCCAATGCTTATGAAGCCTTTTCCGCTCTCATTTGCACTGTGCCGCTGTCGTAGTACGCTCTTCACTGCATTTAGGCACATTATTCCTTCCGCGTCAACGCCGTGTAAGGCATTCGAATTTAGTTTTACCGTTATAGCTTTTGGGAACAATGACGAAGTATGTAAACAACTGGGAATTAAATGGGGTGGTTTTCTGGAAGCACGATGGTGGAAGCTCAGCTAATGTCACGGCTGATTCGACGGGTGCGACTCAAAGTGGGTCACATGGGCCGTGGTGAATCTAAGATGATGCAATGAGCAGGCCGCCAGGAAGAGCAAATTTTGAAATCAGACCACTTCTGTGATTAGTAAAATCGGCAATATAGATATTGCATATTTAAATACTCTCTGGGCATGTTGTTATAGCATTTACAGTAATTCTTTTTTTAAGGTCTTTCAACACACTTTTGAAATAATACAAACACATTTAAACACATATAAATTATTAAGAGAGAGCCAAAGTAATCGACAACACAAACATATTGTATAAACAATGCACCAATCCCTCAGTGTTACAATAATAATCATAATAATAATAATAATAATACATTTTATTTATAAGCGCCTTTCAAAACACTCAAGGACACAGTAAACAAATCGCATTTTTGTGTGATCATCTCACAATGTATATCAATAACCATGCCCAGAGTTCTACATTATAAAATTAACCTATAGCCATCGCTTTCTGTTGGCGTAAAACACATGATTACAGGAGATGACATTCAATAACTTTCAACAAAAAGTAGCCTGTGCTGAAATACAGTGTTAGTTCTTCTTTCAAATTTTCACTTTCTCAAACTAAATAAACGGCCGCCACCTAGTGGTCGCCGGTGAAATTAGACCCGAATGAGTGTTAGACCAAAATAGCATTATTAACTGTACAAAAAAAATCTGTCACGTTGTAGGACTGCGAACTTAGAACATTATCCAGTCAAACCTCAGTTTTCGTCCATAATCCGTTCCAGAAGGCTGTTCGAAAACTGAATTGTTCGAAAACCGAAACCACGCTCTTTTTAAAAAAAAAAAGTTTATTGAACACGTCTGCTCACAATGGAAAGCGACATGAGGAAGCGTCACTTCCACGTCTACCCGAGGAAGCGTCATTTCCTCGTGTAAGGAAGGCGAGAGGAATCAAGTGGTGCATTCAAGTGCGCTCAGTTTGTTCGAGAACCAAAATTTGTTCGTCATCCGAGGCATGAAAAAACTCAAAATTTTTGGTCGAAAACCGAATTGGTCGAGAACCGAAACGTTCGAAAACCGAGGTTTGACTGTTTATGAAAAGATGATTTGACATGCAATTCTTCCGAGTTACAAGCATGGTGAGAGAGTGCATTAAACTTGTATCTGAAGGTACCACTATATTTTGAAGTGATACGTCTTTACTGAGAAATAAACTTTGTGTGCCAGGCAGGAGCTAAGTTTAGCCTGGGTTGTTAGTGGAAATCATTGAGAGTCTTTGCCGCATGTACACGTGCATTTCCGGTGCATTTTTTTTCTCAATGAAATAATCCTTAAAACATTTTTATAGAGGGATCATATGATCATAGTTTGACACTTAAAAAATTGTCTGTGTGTGGGGTGGGGGGGGGGGCGCATGTCAGTTACATGTTTTTTTTTCTGCCATTCTTGGTTGGCAAGTCTCGATCACCATACTCCCCCCACCCCCACCCCATTAACTATGCATCTAATTATTTAAATGAATTTATTTTACTCTTTCAGATTAGGAGACGTCGACCAACACCTGCAACTTTAGTGGCATCCAGCGACCAGTCATCACCAGGTAATAAAACCACACAAACACACACTCGATTTCTCTAATTAGACACCAATAGATCATTTTAAATACAGTACATTGCTTCATCTCTGCTCCCTTTTTGACTCTAAATGTGAGCCTTGTGGTCGAGAATGAAATCAGTCTGGGCGTATATCAATTTCACACGCAATTCAACGGCTTATTTTGTCTCAGATATTCAGCTTCAGAGCAGCAAAAACATCCAGGCGTATTCTCGAGGGGGAAGATGCAGATCAAACACAACAGCGCTCCTCTGGAGAGTTCTCTTGTTGTACACGAGTCAGTCCTGACCTACTTGTTGCTCTCTCAGTTGTATCACCTCGTGCGTGTGCGTGTGCGTGTGTGTTTTCTGATCCGCTTATCCTCACAAGGGTCGCGGGGGGTGCTGGAGCCTATCCCAGCAGTCTTCGGGCAGTAGGCAGGGGACACTCTGAACTGGTTGCCAGCCAATCTCAAGGCACACAGAGACGCACAACCATCTGCGCTCACACTCACACCGAGGGACAATTTAGAGTGTTCAATCAGGATGCCATGCATGTTTTTGGAATGTGGGAGGAAACCGGTGTACCCGGAAAAAAAACACGCAAGCACGGGGAGAACATGCAAACTCCACGCAGGGAGACCGGAGCTGGAATCGACCCAGGCACCTCTGCACTGTGAGGTCGACGCGCTAACCACTGGACCACCGGGCCGCCATTGAAAAGAAATCTTTTAATTAAAGTCAACAATTAAAATACTGTATACGCAGTCCTGAAACACTTACCGCTTCATTCCATTTTGAAACTGCTGGCAAGATTTGAATGTAGCCTCACTTGACTAATCCCCCACTACATTTACCGTAAATGTACAATCCCATTTGGGTTAAATCCATAATATTGTTTTGTTTGTTAAAGGAAAAAAAAACACTGCATGGCTCGTTTTTTTTTTTTTGGGGGGGGGGGGGGGGGTTTAGGTACTTTCTCCAAATTAAAGCAGAATTCAGATAACAAATAGGAATACAATGTGGATCATTGGTCACAAACTGGAACAGATGCATTGATCCAGACTGGGGCAGGGGGGATGGGTGAGGAACTGATACCATGACAAGGTGGAGACGAGCTGTTCTGCCGTGCCCTAAATCACACAGAAATCTCTGCATTATTTATTAGCCTGCCTCATACGCGCCCTGTGAACCTTCCCCCTCCCCCTCCTAACCCAAAAAGCACCCATCAGAGGCTGCAGATGTACACAAAAGTAGCATTTAATCAAAATGAGAATGTCGAACGTGTGGCAAGATTTTTCTCCCCATGACAATGAGGCTTTAGTGAGCTAAATGATGCAACATAAAACCTGAAGCCGAAAACAAATTTCACTTTCCCGCTTGAATCTGTTACCGGGCAAATTTGACTATTTTGAAAATGACTTTTCAAAATTGAAACTCCTTGGTGGAGAGAAATGGTTTTCTTAAATATAAAGAGTGCTGCAAAAAAGGATGATGCTCCTTAAATTTGGGGTAAATATCTTTTAAAATTGAAAACAACTGAAGAAATGACACTTTACTAAGTTATCAGTGTACAGCTTATATTGTAAAATATACGGTCTCATCAACAGCTCTCAGGACACCAACTTTAATATCTCAATCATTGGCAACAAAAGGGAGCACACCCCATTGTGAAAATTGAGCTCAAATTAGCCATTTTCCCTCCTCGGCGGCACGTGACTGACTCACTGGTGTTACAAGATCTCGGCATTCAAATATATCAGCGGAGGTTCATTATGGCACCTCGTTGCATGAATGTCTGTGAGGACCTGATCACTAACACCAGTTTCATTGATGATTTTGACAACATATCTCTTTTAACCCGTTCGACACAAGTAACCACATTATACAGTTGAAATATGTTCTCCATCAAGATGGCCTTGGATAAAAGAAGATTTCCACCATCCTGAAACTTAGCAATGCTGCTAAAGCAGAGCTGGAAAATAATGGTGGACACACGAAATTGGGCACAATTTTGACATTTTCACATCGGGGTGTGATGACTTTTGTTTCCAGCGGTTTATTCAAAATATGCGGCACTTCTTCACTTGTGCTTTGAATTGCCACTGCTTTTGCTCATCCAAGAGAACTCGACGGGGGGGGAGTAAATTGAGCTGGAGCACCATTCGGCTGCTAAGTAGAGCATCCATGTTGTATAAAAAGGACACAGAAGCTTGTCTGTGTTCTCATCTGGCTTTGTGTCCACCACTCAGTCAGCTGGGAGTTTCCAGTCAGCTAGACAAGGCTTTCATTACTGGCGTTATCTCCGCTTCTTGGGGGGGGGTCGCAGATGGGCCCCGAGACGCACAGAGAAGGCAATTAGTATAGACATCAATACCAAAGCCATATTTCATGTTTCTTAACCCAACTAGTCATCTGCACATCTCTTATTACCGCCACGGCTGCTCACTCTCCCCGAAGATGACAGGCGATACGATGAGAGCTCCGATTTCTTATGATCATTGTGAGCAGAGTCTCATTTTTCTTGTTCCAATTACTTTTTTTTTTTTTTTTTAACTTAAAAATAATGACCTTGTTAGTTTTTAAAAGACATTCGAATTTGGATTGTTTGCCGAATTGTACGCTGTCCTGCATTCAAGGAATGAGGTTCTTTTCATCCAATCTGCTTTGCTGTCTGAAAAAGTCAAAACAAGACCACCATGCAAACACTGGATGGGTCAAATTTGACCCGTTTTGACATTTGACCTTTTGATAAAGTGAGCCAAAATTCATTAAAAGTCAAACATGAAAAAAAAAGTCATTCTTTTGCAGAGGTGCGACGTCGTTTGTGTCCACTGAGACTGTTCCTTTCATTTCAATTCATCCCTCGGCATAACTTTAAACTCCAGTCACTGATGTAAACAGATGGGTTCAAGCCATTGGGATCATTGTGTTATGACTCCCAGGCCTCTCGGAATATAAATCTTTATTTGACTTAAAGGTCTCCTCCATTTACCGCCACTGATTTGTCATCGCGATTGCTCTATTAAACCTTTCCAAACTCGCCTGATGCACGAGAATTACGGCCAAGCTGAAATTGCAAGTCGTTAACGGTTTCATCCGTGACGATCCGAGCGTACGTTTGCTGCTTCAAACAAGTCAGGAGTTGCGCATGCTTTTAAGACGGAGCAATATATGCGCACTGGTGCGCTGGCTGCCTCCGGGATGTATAGGTTGCTGAGCAACAGCATGGTGTCCTAGAAAAAGTTCCACTGTTGTATTGCTTACAGTTTACGCTTTCAGCACCAATCAACCGATACTTCTTTTTCGATTTGTTACAGTCATGTGACCAGAATTCACCACACATATACTTAAAGCTCTTCTTTGTCTCCTGGCGGTCATATGGTTGTTCGACGTGCTTCTCACCGCAGGCCATGAACCGCATTTCAAGCACCATAGGAGGCGTTCCGACACCAGCGAATATAGAAAGTCTGCACCTCCCCGTTCAAACGTCAAGTGTTTGTGATATAAAGAAATGAGACTGAGATGAACCATTGAAAGATTTTTTTCTGCAATGAAGTAAAAAATAAATAAAGGGGCAGCTAAAATAAATAAGCGTGATAAAGTGCACTTGCGCTTATAATCACGGATGGAGTTGTGTTTTGAATTCACAAATCAGTTTCATTATGGCCGATAAATTCAACCTGGGTTTAAAATTTTTGCACAAACACATGTAAAAAAATGTGTTACGATCTGATGAAAGTCCAAAAGGTATGTTTGAAACAACACCGCTCGTCAACAAGATAAACAGCGGAGAATACAAATATCGGAAAGAGTTACCCATTGTACAGTCAGAATAAAGTGAAGGATGGTGGAAGGAATTAGAATGAAAGCAAAGTAAAACAATAGTAAAAAAAAAAAAGAAAAGCCTTTTATAACAACTGATCTTTATTTGAGGTGAACCCCTTTTGACATGAATTGAACATCTAATTTGTTATTGGTTCATTCTGAACACTTCTACAGACCAGGTTATAAGAGGGTGTGTACACTTATGCAACCACATGATTTCAGTTGTTTGGTTTCACTTAACCTCACAAAAAGTTTCTTTTTTTAAGTGAGTTGTGCAGGTTAGTGCTCACATTAATGGTGGTAAAAGTCCGATTTTTTTTTTTCACGTCACAAAATCTGTCATTTTAACAGGGGTGTGTAGACTTTTTATATCCATATACATGTTTGAATTTCTCTTGTTTGATTCCCTCTCACAGAAATCGATGAAGACCGTCTTCCCAACCAGCTCTACAAGGTACTTTGAGTCATTTTGGACATCACAGAAATAACTAACCAAAACAAAAGACCCTCTTTTTTGTTTCGCTTTCTTGATGATTAGATGATTTAAAAATAGATATTTTTCATTTTCAAGGCTGCCTTGTTGAACTCCCCTCGACAGCGGCGAAAAGGACAAAAAGGAACGCCCACGATGAAAGGTGAGTGATGTTCAGCAATGGATTGTGAAGTTTGTTTTGTGTGTGTGTGTGTGTGTGTGTGTGTGTGTATGTGTGTGTGTGTGTGTGTGTGTGTGTGTGTGTGTGGTATCCATGGTGATACATCTCATTGCTTTCTGCACAATACCTCCACAGGTAAGAATTCTCGACATGAATCTCCGCAGAGCAATTAAAAGATATGAAACGGAATTTTACAAGTAGAGGCCGCTTGATGATTTTAGCGAAACGTCCGATTCAATGCGATCATTAAAGTTTGGCGTCGCTCATCTTAATCCTTAGTGTGTAGTTTCAAAGTAGCAGGCAGTTGCGTTGGTTGGAGCGAATTTTGAGAAGGTATTAAAAGATATTAAAAGGTATGACACTTAACTTGAGGATTTGTGTAAGACCCTGATTACACAGAGCCTAATTAAGTGGAGAAATACGATGGTGGGATGTTTTTTTAAATTTTTTTTTTATTTAGTTTCCTCGCTAGGCGGCCTTTAGAAGAATGAGTCAGCCTGCTTTAGTTGCCACTCTGATGTGATTAAGAGTAATATAGTATTAAGTTTCAAGCATCCCCCTCACTCATAATCATGACCGGGTGTTAATTTTTTTATTTTTTTAATTTTTTTATACATAATTGCATTTAAATAGCTTCTAGTGTTTTGGATATGCTGGATGTCTCATCACCTTTCTGTCCCCAACTCCCTGTGCTAATCCCCTCTCCTCCTCCTCACTGGTTGCCTTCCTCTCACCCCTCTCTTCTCCCCAACGGTTTCCTCCTTTAACATTCTGCGAACATTCACTCAGTACCCTTTTTTCCCACTGTGTTATCCTTGATCCTTATCCTTTGCCTGGTCCCAGAGCTGCAGTTTCTGGTGGAGCATCACCTATACAGGCAGCAGCAAGGAGGCGCTGACGAATGCTCCTCCGAGAGTTGCCTGTCGGATAGGCCCAGCCCCGACTCGGTGGCCCCGGGGGAGGAGCTCCCGCGGGACGACGAGGCTACCGCCGAAGCCTTTGAGAAGCTGCGCTGCCAAATGGAAGGTACGTCCGGAGTCAGCGGAAAGACAGCATGGATACACTTTTTTGGATTTTATTCACAAATGTTCAAAGCGCAGCAAATCATGTAGACATAAAATGGTGTAATCGTCCAAATGTTGACGTGACAACTCATATTGACACGTGGTTTAACAATGATAAAACAGAGGTGTGATAAAGTTCAAGTGTGTGTATGTGTGTGTGTGTGTGTGTGTGTGTGTGTGTGTGTGTGTGTGTGGTATCCATGGTGATACATCTCATTGCTTTCTGCACAATACCTCCACAGGTAAGAATTCTCGACATGAATCTCCGCAGAGCAATTAAAAGATATGAAACGGAATTTTACAAGTAGAGGCCGCTTGATGATTTTAGCGAAACGTCCGATTCAATGCGATCATTAAAGTTTGGCGTCGCTCATCTTAATCCTTAGTGTGTAGTTTCAAAGTAGCAGGCAGTTGCGTTGGTTGGAGCGAATTTTGAGAAGGTATTAAAAGATATTAAAAGGTATGACACTTAACTTGAGGATTTGTGTAAGACCCTGATTACACAGAGCCTAATTAAGTGGAGAAATACGATGGTGGGATGTTTTTTTAAATTTTTTTTTTATTTAGTTTCCTCGCTAGGCGGCCTTTAGAAGAATGAGTCAGCCTGCTTTAGTTGCCACTCTGATGTGATTAAGAGTAATATAGTATTAAGTTTCAAGCATCCCCCTCACTCATAATCATGACCGGGTGTTAATTTTTTTATTTTTTTAATTTTTTTATACATAATTGCATTTAAATAGCTTCTAGTGTTTTGGATATGCTGGATGTCTCATCACCTTTCTGTCCCCAACTCCCTGTGCTAATCCCCTCTCCTCCTCCTCACTGGTTGCCTTCCTCTCACCCCTCTCTTCTCCCCAACGGTTTCCTCCTTTAACATTCTGCGAACATTCACTCAGTACCCTTTTTTCCCACTGTGTTATCCTTGATCCTTATCCTTTGCCTGGTCCCAGAGCTGCAGTTTCTGGTGGAGCATCACCTATACAGGCAGCAGCAAGGAGGCGCTGACGAATGCTCCTCCGAGAGTTGCCTGTCGGATAGGCCCAGCCCCGACTCGGTGGCCCCGGGGGAGGAGCTCCCGCGGGACGACGAGGCTACCGCCGAAGCCTTTGAGAAGCTGCGCTGCCAAATGGAAGGTACGTCCGGAGTCAGCGGAAAGACAGCATGGATACACTTTTTTGGATTTTATTCACAAATGTTCAAAGCGCAGCAAATCATGTAGACATAAAATGGTGTAATCGTCCAAATGTTGACGTGACAACTCATATTGACACGTGGTTTAACAATGATAAAACAGAGGTGTGATAAAGTTCAACAATTCACACATAAATTGTCATAGAAAAAAAAATCACAAAACTATCAGGGGGGATAAAAAGAATAGGAGAGCACACATGAAATTTAACAGTAACATTATATTCATACATACATTTTCCCTGAAATATTTTTTTGGTGGATTTGGAATGATATGCAGGACAAAGTACCTCAAATAAATGTATAAAATGAATTCTTGCACCTAATGTTGGTTTCTTGTTCAGCAGTTTTGTGCCGTCCTTGAATGGTAACTTTTCGATATGAGAGCCCTTTGCACTGGAAAAAAAAAGTACAATGTGTTTTTACGTTTATTGTTTGCTACAAACCATTTAGAGTTGGGTTCAGACTGTATCTCACTCAGCAGCAAGATTTGTTAGCGTTTGCGCGGAGCCCGAATGTTATTTTATTCATCATGGGTTTGTCAAAGGTTGCAAAAGGTTGCAAGGACGTCCGCAAACTCATGTCCTTGTCGCAAGGAAATTTTGAAGATGTTTAAAATTCGATGGTGACAAGAAAAAACTGTTTGTGACCATTAAAAGCGATTTTAATGGTCACTGATGAAAAAACAACCAGATCCTCTACGTTTGTTAACCCTTGCCGCGCTCTCTTAGTGAGATACCACCTTTAGCATAGTGGCTCTTTAGAAAGACATTATAAAAATGAAATCTGTTAAAGAGCACATATTTTACACATTTGCATGCATTTTGTCCATATTTAGAATAGCATTTCAGTTATAAATCTGGCTAGGAAGTATGCGGTCCCATGTTAGCCCCCCAAAGCACTGGTGAAAAATTGTGGCCCACTTCAGCATTTAAGTTGCCCATTGTTACTTCTGCCACAGTAAGTCAACTTAAGTACGTAAGATTATTTATTTGACCAGTTAATTCATTTATTTATATTAATTTCTTTAATTATGGCGGTATCAATTTGCCAAATTCCTCTGGAGACTGGACTGTGCACATGCATGCTGACCTTACTCATTTGTGCCGGTATCTCCTGCGACTTGTATGGATGTTGTGTCCTTGCTTTAGTGACAAAGAGGCGCTCCATCTCAGCCCCCGTAATTCACTTAAATAGCAGGTCACCAGATGGTCATAGAGTGCAGCGCATACCCTGCACATGCAACCAGTAATTGCCCTGGCTTAATGCTTCATAAGGGCTGTATCTCTGGAGCCAAAATATATTCTGCGTGTTTGTTTTTAGTGCTGCCCTGTATCGTGATACTATCACTGCCTACAGTATTATCCTGACATACTTAGTGTTTTGTTTTGTAACGTGGATCATTGAATGTGATACTGTCGGTCTGGGCAAAATATCACGCTAATGTTATATTGTGAGGACTGTGGTGAAATATTATTGATATCAGAAAATAATATGATCATCTTTTACTGTGAGTACTGTATCATGATACTATTGGAAGGATATCTGAGTAATATTGTGTTACTGCATTAAGAAACTGTTAGTACCTGCAATACCATAATAGGATGCTGTTTGGTACCATAATGTCTGTCCTATATTGTGATACTGTTGGCATATTGTGCAACTGTTGTAAGTATTGTATCATAATGTTGTCCGTATAAAGAAAATAACATTATGAGTACTGTATCACAATACTGCTGGTATGGTCAAAATATTACCACAATATCTTAGGGTGAGGTCTGTTGTCATAACATTAATATGAGAAAAAATTAATTCTCATCTTCTATTGTAAGTGCTGTATCGTGATCCTATCTGTAGTGCAACGATATTGTGGTATCGTATTTTGCATACTGTATTATGATTTATCAGCAGCAGGAAACACACTCACAATATTGTATTGTGAATCATTTATCATATTACTACTGTAGTGTATCTGAGAACTATCATGATAATATTTCGGAAGTACTGCATCATGATGTGAACAATATCTAGGAAAGATCATAACATTGTATTGGATGTACTGTACTATAGGTATGAGCAACCTATTGTGAAATAGCTTATGATGCGTATTAACAATATCAGAAAATGATGAGATGGCCATGTGTCCTCATTAATGGGGCGCCGTTGTAAATAGACTCAGCGTGAGTAAATACAGTAACACGTTAAATGTCAGGCAGCATTGATCGGGCACATCATGTGCATCTAATGAGCGTAACCTTATTGGTCAACTATCTTGACTCCCATTATTTTGCGTTTGCAGCCGAGTTCTCCAGGGAGAGTCTGTCAGAGGCGGCCGTCGACGGATCGGAGTGCCCCTTCTCAAAGGAAGAAGACGACGACTGTTCCAGAGTCGCTTCATCAGATCCTTCATCGCAGCTTAACGAGGCTCAAGCGGGTAAATAAGAGGGGAAAATAACACCATATTATGCCGTCAAGAAGGTTTTCCCAGGGGGCGCTCTTCTATCGCATCAGTATGCAAAGTGTGTTTTGCGCAAATTATTCTCAAAGCTCTGCTGCGGCTCAAATGCCCAGAGGACACTACTGTACAGTCAGCCTTTTGTGTTTCTAAGCTTTTTCTCACCCCCCGCCCCCAAACATTATTAAAACCAGGGTTGTTAGAACACATGAGGTGGTCTGTAAACTGCACTCACTGCACTTTAGCTGTCAATAGTAAACGTTACCTTGATTTGCACAGAATACATTTTAGTCATCTGTTGCTTTCTTAATTAATAGAAACTTGGAATTATCGAATCACTTTCCAGTCATTTGCCATCATAGTTCAACTGAATAATTATATATGCTGGATCTCCATACACGTTATTTCAACAGCTTGGATGTGGGAGTGTTAGGTCTAAAGTCTAAAAGACTCGACCGACCCGGGCAAAGAACAGGCACGCACACGGAAATAAGGTTTAGACTGCTGCAGCAGGGAAGAACAGGGAGGGCACGAGGTCACAGTGTGCTCGGCTCACAAGATCTCCTGTTCCACCTGGATCCTCCCGCCGCAAAGTGTTTTTATTAAAAGAAATGGATCATGCGCAGTGCACACAATGGAAAAGTACTGGTGGAGTTTTGTGGGCTCGTGTGAGGAATGTGGTGCGTGTGGGAGATGTTCATGTGGGAGATACTTTGTGTGAACACATAGGAACAAGATAAAATGAAACAATGGGCCATTGAGAAATACACACAAATATAAGAGCTTACTTTACAGGGAGGTGCAGTACAGTAACAGGAGGTCACTTTGTGGCTCAAAAAGTAGCACTTCGATTCCACTTTGTGTGTCTGTTTCAGTCTAGTTCCTCCGGATTTAACTCAGTTGTGAGCCAAGTGTGTCTGACTCTTTTGACCGTACGTAATGACAGCCAATTCAAGGTTAAATAAAGAACACTTGGACAAACAAAAATTCCATCCATTAAAGTATTTCTTTCTTGACCTCCAGTACTACATTATTCTTGTCAATCAATGTGTCTTGATCTGTAACGACCAACCTTTTTGAAAGTGTTGTAGCATTGGTTTTAAAGTGCATGACAACGCCGTGGCAACAATACCCATGGAAACTTGATTAACATTCACTGTGGTGACACACATAGTCCCGCTGTCTTCATGGGTGGGAAAGTGTACTCTGAATTCAAGTCTTCTGGACATTGCCAATTTTGTGAGTGTTTAGCTTTTTGTGCAGACTTGTTTGTCTCAACTCTCATGAAGTAACACAGGGAATAGCGACACTCACTGTGATACTTTTTAATGTTTTGCGCTGATCAATCTTGTTGTTGGTAAAAACTTAATATAATGAATACTGCATCTTGATTAATTTTGCGATAATATTAGACTGTGATTACTGTATTGGGATACTATACCGTCGTATTTGATATCGCGTCATCAATACTGTATCATGATACTGTGCATATTATTGGAAAATATGATGTCATCGGTATTGCATACTGATACGGTACTTACTTAGTTGCATGATTATTCTGTCATACTTTTTGGTATCATTGACAAAATATGATGAAATAGTAGTGTAAGTCCTGTATCACGATACAGTGGGAAAAATATCGCTGTATCGTCCATATCATATCAAGATCGGCACTAGCAAAATATTTTTACATCATATTGCGAGCACTGTATCATGATAAGTTAAGCTATTAGCAAAATATTTTGAAATTGGGTTCTGACTTCTTGTATTGTGATACTATTGGATTGTTTGACACAATATAGTGATAATATCACAATGTTATCAACTTTGTAATTCCCCACACAGAATTTTAATCACGAGCAAGGATTAAGCCGAAACACTTCTATACACTTGACTACGGTATACTTCAAGTACAAGAACGAATCTTTCCTGAGAATGTCCAAGACTGACTGTCACGCCTGTATTTCGCAGACACAAAAGCGGCGACATGCGGCGGCACCGGTCAGCTAGCCGACGAGAAGACAAAGAAGCTCATCCCGGGGACAGAAAAATAAATGTTGAAAAAGAAGATAAAAAGAATGAATGAAAGCACTTGTGTGTACATCATAAATGCTGCTCCTTCTACTCAGCCAGCTCCACACGATGACAAAAAAATTTTGTGTTTGTGTGTGCGCGCAGACTCACTTTCTAGCCACATCAGGACAGTCCTTCAGGGCCTCAGTTACCAGCCACAAAACAACCTTCATAAATAGCCATACAGTTCCAAAGGGATCCTTACGTTTTTGCTTCTGTAATTCCAATTTCCCACGATTCAAAACACTCATTTTAGCGTCGCACTTGCGTATTACACATCTCCTGTCATGTCAGCATTTCATTGAATCACACACGATATCATTTTATGTGCCATGACGTCTGTGATTGTTCCATTGAAGCAATAACACCCCGTTTGTACCTCGTGAAATGTTACGTTTTCAACACGGTCGCTAGTAGCATTAGTGTAGGTTTCATTTTCACATTCCTAACTGGCATACGGGGATAAAGTTATTCATTCTCAAATAAAACTAAAATAAAGTCAAACGATTCACCCTTTGATGACACCTGATGGACGTAACGTAAAAGGGAACAGGAATTGGTAGATATGTGAATAGATGCAGTGATACTTTTCAATAATTGTCTTAGTTGCCATAAGATGAGGCCATCTATAAAGAAATTGGTCTCAAGGAAGTAAGGTGAAGCATCTCAACTTCGACACAAGCTTTTATGCAAAGCCATTTGAGCATTTAGCCGATATCCAGTTTCAGGTTCTTGTACTACAATGTTTTTTCTTTTTTTGTCTTTGTGCACAATTCAGTGCACCAGTAGAACGACTGTGTCTAACGACATTTTTTTTCCTCCACGAGTGTGAGCGTGACAGCTTTTTATGAACCTTTTTGAGCATATATTATGAAATGGCTTGGATATCCTTGATGGATATCAAGGATATCCCAGGTCCACATACTCGTACATTCAACTTTGGAATTCTAATGCTTTGGTGCCGACAGGGCTTTTACCCTTTCAGGGACAGCGGTTACTACAGTGGACAGTTTATCATGTTATCAGGTTACAGGGTGTGTGAAAGTATTAAACCTGATATCAGGATATGGAATAAATGCTCAAATGTCTTTCCAGAAGTGGGAATATGGTGGTGAGGAGCCTTAGTTTGTTTAGCCTGGGTTGTTAGTAGACGTTAGTAGAGTCGTCTCCAAATGTGCACGTAGATGGGTACTTCAGATGTATTTGTTTCCAAATCTAAATAATCTGGCAGACGTTTATTTTTGAGGTTCCTTTTGTAAAATGAGTTTGAAATTATGTTTCTCTTTTTGGCCATGTAGGCACTTGTAAACATTTGTTCTTGCAATTTTTTTCAATATTTCTTTTTGTGCGCTGCTATAGAGCTCAGTCCCTTGAATATTAGCGAGGGATTACTGTGTAAATTTGCTGATTTAATGGATATTCGCCAGGTCCATGTTCCATTATACTGCATCACATATTTTCATTTACTAGTTTTATTTCTTTCTTCTAATGTAAATCCATCTGATAAAACACTTTCTTGCATGATCCAACTAGAATTTTTTTGTGCTTCGTTTTGTATGGCACAAACCCATTTTACAGCCCGATAATCCTGCGTCTAATCAACCAGAACATGTTAAATTCCTCCTAATTGAAATTACGTTGATATGGAGATTGTGACAATTGCTTCTCATCTACGATACATCACACGCATCAGCTCGAGAATACCGAAAAACACAACTTTAAAAAAAACATGACAAATTTTGCTCTTTTTTTCTCTCTGCTTTGTATTTATGGATTCTGTCGTGTTTATCTTGTTTTTCAAAATGGAACTTCAACTCAAACCATTTGTTCCAAGCTTACTTGAATTTATGAGTTCTCCAAATGTGTTTGATACAATAAAATGTTGAAATTGGTGATGTGTTCTGATTTATTTCAACAAAGAGGATGTTTTCACAAGCGCGCGCCACTGGCCATGTGGTTCATTGAGGGTGACTCCCCTAAAAATAGGCCCAGCATATTAATAATTCATTGAACTATGAGCAGGAAGCACAAAAAGCATACATTTTTCATAAACGAGGCCGCTTACATTGAGTGGCATTGCATCAACTTAAGTCTAGAAGCATACATTTCTGGTTAAGTATGCATCAGTTGAGGCAGTTTGCAAATTCACCAGTCGCAATAGGTACCATAGACCAGTGGTGCCCAATACGTGGATCGCGATTGACCGGTAACTTGCGGACTGATCAAAGATTTGTCCGTGTGAGTGTTTTTTTTTTTTTAATATATATATATATTTTTTTGTGTTAGTGCACACTGCACCGTTAGCATCCTATCAGTATCACTTTCACAAAAAGTATTTAAAAAAAATAAAATAAAAAAGCTGGTCACCTTTAACTTCCGGTGGCGCGTGATCCGAATCACCGGAAGTTGTTAACGCTC
Source organism: Hippocampus comes (assembly GCF_001891065.2). Taxonomy (NCBI): domain Eukaryota; kingdom Metazoa; phylum Chordata; class Actinopteri; order Syngnathiformes; family Syngnathidae; genus Hippocampus; species Hippocampus comes. The sequence continues at coordinate 92,537 of NW_017842058.1, read as the reverse complement.
AGCCGTCTGGAATTGCAGCTTGCGATCAGAGCTGTTGCGCTGTAGCTTTTATTGTTATTATTTACATTTCGAATTTGTTTCGTGTACAGTCCACCGAGGGCACGGACAAGGCATGGGAATCAGTGGAGTGCAGGGAGAAGCATTTTCAAACGGTACACGTGAGCTACGATCATGGACATGCTGCGAAAGTGCGTCACATGCATCCGAGTCAGGTCTCCCACTAAGGTAGGCAGCAAGCCCTTTTCACAAACTCACAAACTTTTGTGTCTTTTTTATTCTTTTCTGTTTCGTTCATTTTATGGGTCGTTATGTCTATTGCTCATCGGGGCATGCGTGTGTAAGTGCGTGCGTATGCGCGCCGTGTGCGGTAACAGTTCGATTGATTGCGGGAGGTTGGTTGATCGATCGAAAAGTAGATATTTGGTCAAAAAAGGTTGGGCACAACTGCCATCAACACAATATAATGACAGCCCATACAAGCTGCTATTATACAATCTATTGACGTAAAAATCGCCCCCCCCCCGAGTTCAACACGTTTAGTCCATTTAGAGCTTTGATGGGTTTTACTGTTTTCCATTGATTATCTTCAATATATAAAAAAAAAGGAAATATGAATCCTTTCAGTTCAAGAGGAACCAAATGACACTGTATTGATTAATATTAACAGTAATTTTACATTTTAACCCCCCTGAAACATAATTGAAGCTCTAAAACAAGCGCATTATAATGTAAATTTGTGTTGCTTGTATACTTTTTAGCTTCAATGGAATCAAAACAATAATGGCATTGAAGCTGCATATGAACAGAAATAATCTGATACTATAAATCGAAGAGGGAAATGAGTCAAGTCATGCTTGAGCAGTGAATAAAATAATATTGCAGTCGTCCTCATCATCAAAGTAATAAAAATAATGGAATAATGAGTGTGTTTTAAACATAAGGGGGAAGTCAACGCGTAAAATAAAAAAAACAAAAAAAAAAACAACTTTACAATAATATGTTCTAACGCTCTAAATTGTCCCTTGGTGTGATTGTGAGTGTGAATGGTTGTTTGTCTATGTACACCCTGCGATTAGTTCAGGGTGTACCCGTCTACTGTCCGAAGGCGGGTGGGATAGGGGCCAGAATGCCCGCAACCCTCGTGAGAATAAGCGGGTTAGAAAAGGGACGATAATGTGAATATAACACTTGCAACAAGCTGCTTGGAAATTAATTTAATAAGATGCTCTAGTTATAACACAACATGGCCAGCATGTTACACAATTGTACCATTAAATTATGTTATTAAAAATGGGGCAGTATCATAACATTGTGGTTTTGTTACAAACAGTGACATTCAGCCTAACAGATATATTGTTCAAATGACTTTTTTTTTTTAAAGTAGTCAAGTTGACTGGTTTGTGTATGTGGTGGCATCCTGCTGTGATTTATGCGACTGCTCCTCTGTTGCGCCTCTCAGCTCTTTTGACACCTGGGCTTCTGAAAATCCTGCAGGGTTAAAAAAAAAAAGAAGAAATAAATAGCTACAATGTACTGTATGTGTATTTTTCTTGTTGTCTGAAACTGCTGTAAAATAGATTGTGTGACTCAACACAGCTTATTTATGGACATTGTGCCTCAATTGCAATCAGCTGTCTGGACAGCACACTGTCCTGTGGATGTTGACTGATGGGGAAAATACCTTTGGATCCTCCGTCTTTCCACTTGAGCTTGTTGTCGTCGGTGTGACGCGTCCACGTTGAACGGAAGCTGACCAGCTCGGCTGTGATATGAGCCAGACTCCACTGCAGGCCTCTGGAGCTCTCTTTCCACACATTACTAGTAAGCCAAAAAACACAGCACAGAGGCAATACAGCAGACAGTCACCAGGCAACCGGGGAGAAAGCTCTAGTACGAGTGTGATTTATTATTATTTTTTTTTATATATAGTTCTACCTAACTGACGCAAGTAAAAGAGACATGACGAGATAAAAGAGTCCTCAGAAGTGGATATACCAATTATTTACCACCTGGCCTAATGTGCCAGACAGTTGATAATACTTTAACTGTTGAGCTGGTTGAAATCTTTTTATGCTTCAATTTTGACCAACAATGAAGCAAAACGGCCTTCCAATGTCGCAAAAAATCTGTTCAACGTAGTACCAATCATACCTAATTGTATCAGAATTAAAGGATGACTTCACTTCACGCGATACTTATTCCAGGGGAAGGACCCCACCTCGACTAGGAGGTGGTAACAGAAAATTTGACTTTGCTTGTGCCTTTTCAAAAAAATTTTAAATGGTCGCTGGGTGAAACCGATATGGGCTCATGAAATAGCAGTACCTCGTGAGAGAGAGAGAGAGAGAGAGAGAGAGAGAGAACCCATTAATGAACGTCAGTGTGCATCTGTTTGATTTCTGGCTTAATTGCACGCCATTGAACCAGTTTATTTCTTTATTGTCACTTATTTTTTCATATTTATATTTTTCTTTATTACAAAAATGTACAGTAATCCCCTTCTCCATCTCGGGTTCCGGGTTTGTGGTCCAATTAGTTCATGAATTATTTTCATATGGTGTGTCGCTCTCCATCTTTTGTTCTGGCTCACATTTATTTTTAGTGCAATTCCACTGTTGACCATTAGGCGACAGCACACTATTTTCCTTTACACGGTGTACATTTGAAAGAAGAATGAAAACAGTATTTCAGATCAGCGTAATTTTTGCTGAGCATTAGTGAATGTTAAATCCTCTTCAATCCTGCGTTTTACGTCTACAGGCCGTAGGTTCATTTTATTACGCACATCTGTGGGCATAATTTTTGATTATATTGTGAGATGATAAGCTTGTTAGTTTGGAAAAAAAGGCCAGTACCTGTGTCTGTTACAGGGGTCCGGCGGACCTGGGTTCTCCTCCACCAGAGGCACCACAATCTTTTCCGCCATGTCCGTCAGCAGGGAGAACGTTGGGTACACGATAAAGTCGATGAAACCTACGGGAAACACAGTCCAACTTCCGTGTGATGTTATTTGCAGCAAAATGAAAAGTGTTGTTGTGTGTGTGTTTGGTGGACATACCAATCTGGGACTCGGCCACGAGGGTGCTTTTTCGATCACACAGTGGCGAGAAGGGCAGACCGAGCTCCGCTTCTCTATCACCCTCCCCATGGTAGAAAGAGACAACCAGCCGCTATCTTAAAAGGCATCCCACTCCAAGACTCAAAATATCTACGCCAAGCTTATGTGATACATCTAAAGTGTTTTTCTTTTTTTCCCCCCCACCTCACAGTAGAAACAACACTGAAAAGCCTTTTCTTGTATAGTTCCTAAAGAGAAACAGCGAGGCAGCACAGTACGCCTCTTCTTTTCTATTTTGGATGGGAAAAAAAGCGCTCAATGATAGGAACAGACTCGTGATGGAAGACGCAGTTGGCGATTTTTGTATGTGAATGGCACTTCAAAGCGGTTGTGGAGTCGAGCCACACAAATATTGTATCATGAAATTTATGTGGTGGTGCCACGAGTAAAAACTCAGAAAAAAGTTGCATGAAAAAAATGTAATCTTATAAGAGGAATATCTGAATTTTACCAACCCCCCCAAAAAAAATTTAATAAAAAAAAAAAATATTTTTCATGTTCCTACCTGCCTGAAGAACTCTTCCATCAGGGCTTTGGTCCATCTGGAGTGCAGAGACCAGGGTTTAGACGGATGACTTATGTCGGCCGTGTGCAGCAATAGTGATAACGCCTTGGACTTCTCGATCCTGTCAGACCGAAAATTAATAATGCTGTTAAGTGCTCCCTAAAGAGTTCTTCAACATACGTGGCATTACCGTTCTTGTTGCTGCAGACAGGATTTCATGGCTTTTACTTGGAGGAGGTGAGAGGACATGTCTGTCGATAGCACCATCTCGATGACAAGGGAACGCAGCTCCCTTTGTGCGCATCCGTTGATTACAACAAAATACATCGAGGTTTTGAAACAGCAATATTGCATGAAAATGGTACAAAAGGACAATTTCAGATGTCCTTCTTCCTGTGCTAAAAAAAAAAAAAAAAGATTGCTTCCATCAACCCCACGTTGCAGCAACAAAGCTTGAATATCACATTGGAAAAATATTTAGATCAGTTAGTGCACAGTGCACCCGTAGCATCCTATCAGTCTGACTTTCACAAAAAGGATTTGAAAAATAAAATAAAAAAAAAGCAGGTCACCTGCATGCTTAAAAATGCACGCGCTTCGACCTTAGGTCGTTGTATTCTATTCGTTCACCACTAGATGGTGCTAAATTCTACAGGCTCTACCTTTAATCATACAAGAATAAATAAATTATTTTACAAGAGAAAAAAAAGTTGTGATCTGAAATTATAGTGTTAATTAAAAGCCTTCAGATGACGACAATAATAAATTCTATTTTTTTTCCCAAAAAGCAAATCTTACTGGTCTCACACTTCACAAGTGTACTGTATAAGGTTGTAATTTTGTGTTGTTGTGACCTATTCTTCTATTTTGTTGATTCAGCCTCGGCTTATTGAGTGCCGTAAGTTGTACCGAATGATGGAAACTCTAGTAAATCGCAGTTCATCCCCTTAAAAGTCAAGTGTGAAGTAAACTAGCGTTATTGTTTGCAATTCGATGCTGTGCCGTGCTGTAAAATGCGCACGATGGGATTACCTAGTTGGTCCCGCTAGCACTGAGAGCAAACTTTATCGTGGGTTGGCCTTGGTTTGACCTTTAAAATGTAAATCTAAAACATAAAGGGCTTTTGAAAATAGGAAAAGCCTTACATCCACTCCTCGCGAGTCAAATGAATGAAGATATTCATTTGGTCGTCCTGCAGGAGGCGGAATGCTGCGCTCAGATGATGACTTTCCTGCACCGAGCGGTCATTGTAGATCAGTGCAAAGTCAGACCTGACAAGGCAAAAAAACCCAAAACAAAAACACATCCATGAAAGGTAGGTGCACTCATTGTTTGAACGAGTTGACCATTTTACCCATAGGAAATACGGTGGGAGCTTGAGCTATGAGTGATGCAATTTACAAGTTTTTTTGAGATACAAACTATCTTTTAGAGCAGGGGTCCCCAACCGCCGGGCCGCGGACCGGTACCGGTCCGCAGGGCATTTGGTACCGGGCCGCACAGAAAGAACTTGCCTTTTTTCCGTTTTATTAATTTCGGATTGCGAAATGTTTTATTTTGAAAAATTACCGGATTCTCTGTTACATCCGTCTGTGTCACGCTTGACTCACGTCAAGGCACACTTCTCGGTCAGGTGACCGATGACGCTCATAAACAAAAGGCTGAAGCCCGCAAAATGAGTAAAAAAGCTGCTTGGAGATCGCAAATGACGGCGGCCTTAAAAGTACGTTCGAAACAACTGGATCAAATTTATGGCTGAATACTCTGAGATCGCCACAATAGCACTGTTGCTATTTCCGGCATCCTACCTGTGTGAGGTGTGGAGTTTCTGCAGCAACGGCGACTAAAACAAAATTACGAAGTAGACTCGACATAAACCACACACTTAAGGTGTCATTACCCCGAGATGGGACTGTCTGATTGCAGAAAATCAAGCTCGGGGCTGTGGTGAGTCGTCATTTTCATGCACTTTGAATTTGCGTTGTATCGTATTTTGAAGGCATTAAACATTACCAGAGCGATAAGAGTGTTGCGACCAGATTAGACGCTCCTTGTGTTTATTATTATATTTCGAAAACACCACAGTTTTCATGCAGCTCATACCATATTATTTTGTTGTATTAATCCGCCACACCTTAAATGCCGGTCCCTGAAAATATTGTCTGACTTAAACCGGTCCGTGGGTCAAAAAAGGTTGGGGACCCCTGTTTTAGAGGATTTTGCGTGTGAATGTTGAATGTGAGGAAATATTTGAGATACAAGTTCTGTTTCGTGGCTGTGAACTCCACTCAACTCACTTTACTACAAGAAACTATTTTCTTCCAAATTAAATATGAGACAAAGAGAACTACACATTTGGTATTCCAAATAACTAGATAACTTTGCCTAAAGAGTCCACGAGCTTCACGCTAAAACCTAATGGGAAACGCAAACTGATAGCATCTGTGTTATAACCCGTTAAGCACCAAAAAAATTGGTAGACAGATAATTTACTCACTGTCATCTATTCTTTATCATCTGCGAAGATTGACAAATATTATTGCACTTTACTGAGAAGCATGTAGAACAGGGCCAGATTAATAATAATAAAAAAAAAAACTGGAAATACTTACTGTACTGTAATACACCAAATCTGTGAAATGATGAATGTTCTTTGTTATATCCATTATCAAAGGGTGGAACAAAAATGTTATGTGCCCCCTCTCCCCACCTTCAATAATTAATGTGGCACTGCCTCTTTTGAATGGTGCTCCCGCCTTTGGCTCTCCCCTTTTTCTGTTGATGTCCAATGGGGAGGTAAGCATCTTTCGAGCTGAAGAATTTTTTGTTTTCATTTACAAGTCTAAGTGTTTTAATGCATTGCTCTGCCATCTAATTTGTGTCGGGGCACGCTGGATCACCATTAATTGACAGGAGGACATTGTTTTCTGCTGTTATGCTACTAAAGTATGTCTGTAATATAGCTTATGAAAAGCACATTGTCAAAATGTGGTTGGGGAGGCTGAAATTGATGAATGGTCTTTCCATATGTTTCAAATGAGAAAGAAGCCCCCTTGAGGAGAAGTGGTTCAGATAACGGAGGGATGGATTTGTGATACAAATGTGTTGAGTTATGAACATGATCACGGAACAATTAAATTCCTATCTCAAGGCCCCATTGTAAAGTGAAATAGTTCCAAACTATAAACTGTACTATCCCAAAAACCTCATGAATTGTTCAGGCAAATCTTTAAGTAACATTTGAATAATCAGAAAAGTTAACCACAATAAAAGTGGTGTTTTTTTTTTTTTTGTCTGTAGTGGTTACAGAATATGCTGTTTGTCATTAGCCATTAGGCTTTTGACCTCAGAATTCATTTTATTGCTCTTATTGTACTGCCAAACCAGAAGCCCTACTTCATCGTCATGTTACATTTCCTGTACTACGCTTACGATGGTTAGAAACGTTGTTTTATTTTAAGCTTGTGAAGCATCATTTTTCAGATCGTTTTGGTTGAACTCCAAGTTGTTGCACTTTTCGAGGCGCTCCACTTGAGTAGGGTCCACTGTATTTCGTTGGACATATAAACAGTGAGCCATATATAATGCAAGAGTCTCTCCTGCGAGGATGGATATACGGCATCTAAAAATACTGACCTCCCGCCGTGAACATGTTTGTGTTAAGAGTTTAGCCCTCTATAAAACAACAAACAGTGTATTTTATATTCCTTGACATCATAACAGGATGTTACACAAATGGCCACATTTGTTCGAATTTGGCTAAGGATGGAGTCATTTTTCCAGGGGAAAAAACCCAACTTACTTTGTGTGGATGTGAAAGTTGTTGGTGGTCCCCGTATGCTCGTAGTCATGAATGGCTGCAGCGAACAATGACGCCATCACCTCCAGCTCACTAAGCCAATGCTGATTGTTACATGGCAGAAACACACCAATCGATCAATCATGGAGCCACCTTCATGTAGTCTTGACCTGGTCTTAACTCCTCAAAGTCTAAAGTCTTGACTTGGTCTTGATTCCTCAAAGTTCGGTCTGCCAAATTCTCAAACACAGTAAACTAGACTTGCCCTTGCATGAAAATGTCTCAGTCTTGACTTGGTGTGAACTACTCAAAGTCTCCAGTCTTCTGTTGGTCTTAAGCCCTTAAAACCTTGGTCTTGATTTAATCTTAACTCCGTTGTGTTTGTTTTGACTCCTGAAAGTCTCAGACTTGACATGACTTTTTCTCCTCAGAGTCTTGGTCTTAAATTGGTCACAACTCATCAAAGTTTCGGTCTTGACTCAGAGTCAACTCTTTAAAGTTTTTATCTTGAATTAGTCCCAACTTCACAGATTCTTGGTCCTTTCTTGTTCACTCCTCCAAGTCCTCCAAACTCCTCCATGTCTTGACTCCTCAAAGTCTTGACTTGGTGTTGAATTTTTGACATCTCAAGTCTTAACATGGTTCTTAACTCGTCAAAGTCTTAACTGTTGCGTTGGTCAGCAAAGTCTTTATCTTGACTTTAATTCATCAACATCCGAATTGTACCACTAGACCGGATCGCAGCAGCAGGCAGTGCATGGTCTGGGTGACGTCCGCTGCGTGCACATGGCTGTGGTATGGGTTGTTGTGTTTGCAGTATCCTCTCTCCACAGCAGACAGGAACAGCGTGAGGCTCGAGATGGGAATCTAGAACAAATCAATCAATTGCATGAGCCCCTTTTTAACCCCTTGCAAATTCCAGCGAAATCTAATACGATCTGTGGGACTCGTACTGCGAATAGCAACAAACGCCACAGAAAAACAAATACTGACCTACTGATCTGGAGGCTAAACGATTTCCAAGCGGTGTCTTTTGTTCTCCACCAAGCAGTCTGGATCTGTTTCATTCATTACGTTCTGGATTTTTTTCTTTCCGTTGTCAGTGTGTGAAAGGTACCAAAATTATACGTGTGTACGGTCGGACATTTGTCACTATTACTTCAGAAAATGGCCACAATGATTCAGTCTAGTGGTCTCATTGCCTTGGTCTTGAATTGTTCTTAACTCCATCATCGATTGGTCTTTGTTTTAATGTATCAATATGTTGGTCGTGATTTTGTTTTAACTCCTTAAAGTCTTGGTTTTGTCATGTTCTTAACTTTTCAAAGTTTTGGTCTTGACTTCATCTTATCTCCTCAGAATTTGATTTTTGACTTGGTCTCTACTCTTCACAGTCTTCGTCTTGATTGTGTTTTAAGTCCTCAAGGTCCTAGTTTTGACTCCACATAATTTTAGCCTTGACTTTGTTCTTCATTTGAAGTCATCAAAACCTCTTTATTTACGTCTAAACTCCTTAGAGTTGACTCCTAAACGTGTTGGTCATGACCTGGTTTTAATTCCTCAAAGCCTTAGTTTTGACTCATCCAAGTCTTAACTTGGTTTTAGGTGATTTAAGTTATTATTTTTAACCCGATTGGTCTAAAGTCTTTACTTGGTCTTCGCTCCTCAAGTATTGGGACCCTGTTTTGGTAAATTGGCACCCGTGTGCTCGGCGCAAAAGTTGATTTTCGTGCCAGCCCAAGTCTAGTCGACTGTGTTTGGGGCTGTGTTGGCCCTCTCCTGGCGTTCCAGCACACTGACTTGCCTCGCCCCCGTTTCATCCCAAAATTAGTAACAGAAAGTAGTGACAAAAAGGGTGCATAATCATTTTATTGCTGGGGTCAAGTTCAGCGCGTTTGTGAATTAGGTAGACGCGCTACGCCTCACTGGGTGTTCCTGCCTCGCCTCCCAGTGTAGCGCAGATGTTGCACAATGATTTTTGTGTATTTGATCAAGGCACAGGCAAATTCAACGCTCGATGGACATGTGTGGTGGATGTCATGCATTTCATTCATATGTATGACACCAGCGTGGGACAATCCCTCTGGATCATTGTCGAAATCAATTTGTTGAACAGATTATAATCGTTCTTCTCTTAAAAATATTTTAATAGCACCCCCATCATTATTACGCAGTAGTTGGGGGTGGGGGTCACACACAGTGCAAGGGGTCTCCAATTGTCCATGTCACATGCATGGCTGACTATATCATTTGCAAGGGGAGAGCTTGCAGTTCACTTGCCAATGTCATCAGTGCTATGCACGGAGCTCAGCGAGTCTGTCTTTGTTTGCGCAACGTCAAGCACGGCATACTTGGGCGTACTGCACCCAGACCGCCCTGATTTCAATGCAAATGAGAGATGCCACGAGGATTGGCCGGGGATAGACTGCTTCCACTCCACAATGGTGCACAAAGGTGCAAACTCCACATTACGCCCATTTCCACCTGAGCAAAGTCTAGCAAAATACCAAAGGAAAGAAAACTCTTAAGACTGCACTTTGCGCTAGACTTGAGCTTGGCACGAAACTTGGGCCCTTGGTCGAAAAAGGGACGTCAAGTGACGAATTTTCCTCACAATTATATGTTCCATACTCCCCCACTAGTCTCAACTCAACATGGCATTATCATTAATATTGTTTGTGGAAGACGAATTAAGCAGCAACATTCACCCATTTGTATCCATCTCAAGGGATGACATTTTTGCCACTTGTTGTCGACTGAAAATGACATCACAGTTGCTCAGGGCTCAAGTAACGGCCAATCACAGATCACCTGTTTTCTGAGTTTGGTCATGTGACATTCGCAGGTTGAGTGAACAAGCTCGTTTTGCCTGCCTGTTGAGTAAAAGCACCTGTGGCTGAAGCCACACTCTGGATTGGGTTTTAACTTTCTGGACTTGGATTTCCCCATCTCTGCCACTATCCCGCCTACACATGTAAGTCATGTCCGGCGTTTACTGTTCCTGATTCAACTGTAGCACTCGGTGGAAAAGTGGCTTCATATGCTCTGTCTAATGAGAAAGAGTGCAAAAAGGACCTTGAAGCGGCTGTTGAGTTCATATCTGGTAACTAGTTCAAAGAAGAGTGTTTGCAGTGCGTGATCAGAGCTGGCGGCGTTCAAGGCAAACACGTCAAAATTCCAGCGGTCAACGTCCTTAGGAGAGAGATTGAGAAAAGGCGGTTAGCACGATAGCATTATTGATATTCGTGCTGCGCTCGGACAAGCTGCACAAACACGCGACTCACAGCAAGATACTTTGGTGGGGGGGCTTACCCTCAGACACTTTATGATGGCGGCAGGTTGGTCTGGCATGGAGGCCGTGTAGGCCCTCTTGAACATCCTGGAATAATGCAATGTTTATGTTCAGTTCACTTGAAGTTCACATGCTGAGACTGTGCAGCAAACGCGTCTCGGGAGGTGTTTATATAAATCCTCCAAGTCCCCATACACTTGGGTGAGGATGTTTCCAAATAGAAACTGGGGGCCAATGTTTCATTGTTCAAGATGGCGCGTAGTGGGTTTGTTAAGGTTGTGGTCTAGAAAAAATGCTGCATCGCCTCAGTGGTTGCATTTAAGTCAAAATGCGATCATCTCATCATGGTAAATTCGCAACTATTTGATTGACAAGTGACCTATGCACCCTGTAATTCGCAACTGGGATGGGTTGCGACGAATCCTTAGCGTATTGCTTTGCTCAGCTGACTCATGCTTTGAGCGTGGGATTGATTCTTGCACACTGACTGGATTTATGAATATGAATGGTTGTCTGTCTATTTGCCCTGTGATTGACAGGCGACCGGTCCTTGGGCAAAGTCATTCACACAGCAAATTTTTATTTTATTTTTTTTAATTCATCGCACACTTTCAGCGTGGGGTCGATTTCTGTTAACAGACTGGTGAATGTGAGCGATTATTTCTGCGTGCACTGTGGCTGAATGGAGACCTATCCTTGTTGCTTGCCGACTTTTGTGCAGGAAGCGTGGGTTTGATTCCTGTTCAGACTCTTAGTATGAGTATGAATGGTTGTCTCTTTGCCCTGTGACTGACTGGCGACCACTTGTATTGTCATCCATCGCCCCAATATGACTCAGAAATTATGAACAAACAAAAAAAAGAAATACCTCTCCACAAAAATCCCAGCCTGTACCGCATGCACGATGCTACGAAACTTGGGCTTCTCGTCTGACCGGCGCTTCAACTGTCGGACCCTCTGAGTGAATGTTGATGCCAGCCAATCAGTAACCTCTGCGGGAACTCCATCAGACTGAAGCTGCTGGAGGTCGTCTTCAGACTCCAAGCACTGCCTGACATGCACACACACACACATCCATCTACACACACTGAATGCAAAGTTAATTTCATATTCTGCACAGTTTTTTCTTCCCCCTGTCCGACAATGCCAAAGATGTGTCAATAATCTCACCATGCCAGTGTTTTTCGTATTTTCCTACCTGCTTCCATCCAGATAAACAGCCTCCAATAGTGATGCTGTCAAGTCCAGATTTTTTTTGATGTCTTCAAAGTCAACGTCTTTGTCCTCCATCTGCTTCAAGATGCTCCGAAGCCTGAAAGCCGTCATAAAGGAATGATTTATTTCATATGTTGAAAGACGCACAGAAATGTAGATGTCGTTTGTGAGCGTGGTTGTTTAGAAGGCGGCTCTCGGATCTTGAGCATTCTCTGTTCGGACTCCAGTGTTTTGGGATTGCCCTACCCACAGAAATTTGAACAATGTTTAATCTCGATTTAATACTTGCCTGGATTTTCTCCACTCTCGCATTTGGTTAAACCACACCTAGTAGGCAATTCGTCTCTTTGCCTGCCTTACCCCCTGATATCTGCACTTTGGCCTGTTTTACTGCTGAAGCCCTCCACCCCAACCGCACCCCCACACTTTCTTTGCCAATCTCTTCTCAAGCTTTCCTCCTTTTTTCCCCCCGTGAATGGGTTTTCTCAGAGTTTTTCCTTACTCAGGGGGGTGCCTAGAGTTGGCGATGATGTTGATTTTTCTAAACTGTGTGCCCGTGAAGCCCTTTCAGACTCTTTTGACTAAGGATTACAGAAATAAACTTGACTTGATTTGACCTGAGTTATTGTTTGGTTGAACAGATTTAGAGATTTATGCCGCTTGCAGGGCTCTTTTGGTCCAACTTTTGGGAATCGCTGGTGTCATGCCTTTGCTATACTTGGTGTGTTTTTCAGACTGGGTTTGAATCTGAGCTGCGGGCTTCCTGTGCTTGTGCAGGTTTTCGTGACGTAAATAGGCTTCTTCATACCTCCCCAAAACAGACATTTTAGCTCCATTCAAGTTTGTTTATACCTTATGTGATTGATTGGCCACCATTTCAAGATCTCTTGCCAAAAGTCGGCTGGGCTAAACTCCATACATTCATGCAAGGTTAAAGATATCACCCACCTCTTTGAAACCGAGAGCTACTTCTTGGGTTCTGATAAATGCGACAGGCTACCAGTTTCATACACACTTCTAAAACAATGAATTTGCTCCAATTATCTTTAATAATGCTATTATTGTTATTATAAACGTAATGATATCCTTTTAAGTGAGACTGTGTGAAGTGTTGGGAAACATACAGCGAATGTCTTCATGCAACATTGGTCCTCAGCCTTTTTTTTTTTAAACACTAATTGGTTAATAATCCATCCGCTTATCCGAGGTCAGGTCGCGGGGGCAGCAGTTCCCCGAGCCACTTGGTCCAGTTTTTTTTTTATCCACATTGGCGTGAAGAAATCCGTCTTACATGTGCGTTTTTGTAAATACAGGAGCATCGGCAGTCAAAACTGCAAGCGCGCGTTTAAATCTTGACGTTCAGAGCAGGCGATGAGGTCTTCTCAAGAGTTCATTTGCAAGCCATTTTATGCCAAATTGTCTCAAGGAGGGGAACAAAAAAATGCCTGTGGCAAAAAGGGCATCATGGCTGCCAATCTTTCCATGCGAGTAAAACTTCCCATGCTTTGGGCCTTATGTAAGGCGCACTTTGCGAAAGTAACGTTTTGAGAATTGGGACTCTGAGAGTGATTATTGTCAACAACAAATGAGGATATAATTCAAAAGTCAGAGCTCCTCGGAACATTTTGTGACATTCAGTTTTTCATTTCCAAGCCATTTTTGGCTGTGTTGGATTAAATGCGGGTGCAATGTTACAATTGTCATCTCTGTTGCCTGAATTAGCCTAAAAGGGTAAACAAAAAGCATCCTTATTAATATAATCAAACTTTCAATGTTGTTTCCTTTTATTTCTCTTTCGTAACTTAAAATGACTGCATTATGTTAATTATTTCAATTTGAATTTATGCAATTGCAAATAGCGTTGGCATAAAACATATAATATTAATATTTGTGACGCATATTGAAGAGTGAAGTGGTTGAAGTCCTTTAAAGTGAAAAAATATAAATATTCATCGATTCCTCGAACATTCAGATAACATTTTAGTTTGCACTCATGTATTAAAAAAATCTGCCCCATTGTTGTTTAACCAATTATGGTTATTGATTTGGTATTGTTCAATGATAAAAAAAAAAACAAAAAAAAACTGCCAAACAACAATTTGTACTCACCAACCTTTTTGAAACCGATTTTCGCTCTTTGTTTTCCAAAGTAAAAGCAAATATTTACCAATACCTTATTTTGACTAAACACAAAATATAATCAGTCTGCTTTCATGATGGACGACAGAGATAACAGAGACTACTCGAGATTTTACGATGAATATTTTGGGAATCCAGTTTTCCTAATTGCAAGTATTTTATCTCTAAAAATATCAATTCATTGTCATAATATTACTTTTTCTCGATGACAGGCAACTTTTAAATTCCTTTGGGCATTAGGAGTGCATGTGCTACTCGTGTTTAATTGCTGTGAGGATTATATAGAGTGCCCTTTTGAAGGGTTAATAAATTGTGACATGTGCCTTGCATTCATGCGATTCATAAATCTTCAAAGCTTCAACAGGTTTACTTGGGTCTCCATGAGAAATCTCATCCTCTGTTTACAGAAGCAATTTATTCTCTCATGCAGATTTATTGGACGGGACGCGACTTTCTTTCAAATAACGTAGGACTTTCTCTCCCCCCTCGTCCCCTTCGTGACCGTTGTTGAAGCACTGCCAGACGACGCCGTGCGGCCGACCCAACAGGCGAGGATGCTGCCGTTGGCACTTGCGGCTTTTTCAAGTGTTTATCAATCTGGCACCATCTTCAGAAAGCTGTTGAGCCATAAAAATAGCAAGCGCCCGAATGTCAGCGCTCATAATCTTTCCAGATAATTCCTTCTTTTGGGGTTTTAGCAGCTGGGGAAACATTTGACAGCGCCTTTTCCCCGGAAATGACTTGTCAAGTGCACTTTTGTTTATGGAGATGATTGACAAATCTCTTTTGTCTTGTACGGAGAGGAGCCTCACTGTTACGACTTGACGACATGCTCTTACTGCTTTACTATACTCAAGCGGTGCGAAGATACCACACAATTCCTTGAACTAACATGCTTTAGTGCTATTGCAGGTTTCATACAAGAGGTGAGGAACCATATTTGGTAATGTGTCGAGCTGTACCACTATAAGGCCTGTCCCCCCCCTACCCTCCCATTGAAGAAAACAACTTTTAGTATGCTTATAAATAAGGGTATGAAGAGATATAGACTTTTACTATTTTTCTCTATTTTTTTATATTTTTATATTTATATCTTTTTTAAATGTGTGTGTGTGTGTGTGTGTGTGTGTGTGTGTGTGTGTGTGTGTGTGTGTGTGTGTAGATGGAGTTTTATTATGTCCAGCAAAAAGTTACTTCTTCATCACATTCAGTCACTTAAACTCAAAACTTTGCCAGTTCTGAATAATCTAAATATTTAAATATTTTCTTACATTTTCTCAAACTGCTGGTGTGCTCAAGCATTGAAGTAAACCATACAAATAGAATACTGGGTACACCTGTACTGTATTGAGAAAACCTATGAATCATTTTGGACAGTTTAATTTCTTTTTTGCTGTACGGTTTGGCCAAGGTGTGAATAATTTTGGTCTTAACTGTAGCTTAAGTCATTTTTGCAGGCAAATATCTTTCTTTTTATCAAGCTGCCGCACCTGCCCCAGTTTTAAAATCCACTTGCTAATCTGACCATTCTGATAAACTATACTTTTCGAATATGCATTAAAAAAAACTGCACAAACGTTTATTTTAAATCAAAATGTAAAGAGAATAAAAATGGCATATTTTAAAATTTATATTACTTCTAACAATATTTCACAGGCTTTGCAGCGACTTCATCTCATCTCATGTCCAGCCAGAAAATACAAAAAAACACTCCTTGAACTTGGGGAAGGTAATAATAGTTGAGTTTAGTTTAGCACATTATCCTTCCATACTCGGCATTAGTTTAGCTTAAAAGATACAATATATTTGTTCTCTTATCTTGAGCTGCTGTACCTCTCAAGTTCTTTGGCTCCCAGGGGAGATCGGTTTCACATATATGCCACATGCATGTACCGACAAAGCTTTGAAAATTTGGGTCTGGAACATTTAGTCAAAATACCATAAAATGTTCCGAAAAATAATAAGAATGCTTTAATGCGGACTCTTTTATTGACAGTATGCTCTCCACATTTTACCGTTTTCGAATACAAATGGGGTCTTGACTGTACTTTTCATGGTGAATGAAACGACAAAAGAAACATCGCGTTGCCAACAATGTGCAGTTGTGTTCACCAACTGACGCAAAGACGTCAAAGCCCTAACCAACACAAAAGCCACATGACCCATCATCCGCGCAACTTGTTTCCCCTCCCACAAAGCCACGGCGCAAGGAAGTCAAGTGTTCCTGTAACAACTGGCAAGTGTCGTGGCTGCTAAGTATAGTCAGGCTGGTGACTACAAAACATGCCATCAGATGTTTAGTGCAAGTGTTCAGCTTTTGATCTGCATACTAGTTTGTAAAAGATGCGTGTTTCCGTTGTATCCCCAGAACAAAACAACACTTTGAACAAGATAAACAACAACGTAGAATAATTTGGTCATGCTCGTCAAAGACACAGTGACTTCTAGTGGCTGTTTTCAGCATAGCACACTTCAAACAAGTGGTCAAGTCCCTTCAGTCGGGTTAGGTGGCGTTGAAAGCTGTCATTCAAATGTCTCAAAATGTGCTCCCATCTTACCTTGAAATGGGCATCTGCAGATGTTTCTTACGGATTTGCACCAGTTCAGCCATTCTGCGCTCAAGCTGTACCCTGATGGACCCCAGAGTTCCCCCCCACCCTGCTCCCCCTCCCTAAACCAAAACAAATGTGCAGGGGAAAAAAAAGGGATTATTCTAGAGACCCCCCCAAATGAAGTTCCCCAAAGCACCAACGCAAAAACTTGTGTGTCCTGAGACAGACTTGTGTTTCACCAACTCTCCCACCCACTTCTGGGGGGACCTACTCACTCATTCTGATTGGTTGGACGAGCCCGGACTGTGTCAGTGTGTGTGCATGAGTGTGGTGTGAGCATCTTTGTCAGTTTGTATGCATGTGTGTGCACAAGTGTGAGTGCACTGACCTCACTGATGAGGTGTTGACTGCGAGCCTTTCAAGCCGTGTGTACTTAAATCCCAAATGAGAGTTTTTCCAACATTGCCACGAATCAGCGAGCCACAGAGACAGTCTTTCACCAGAGTCGCGCCAACTCAGGCTCATAAAACAAAGCTTGTCCTCCGAAGACAGCCACAACAGAGCAGCCATTCTGCAGGCTCATGGTTTGAATGAGTTTTTTTTTTCTGCTTCAATCCTCTCCAGTCAATGCCTCTTGAATACTGCACAGCTTTAAAACTTCAGTGGTCTCAGAACAGTGCCGTAGGACTTTAGAGGTGTACTCCCAGTGTCCGGATATTGCTACACATTTAATATGAATGTTACATGGTTACGATTCATAACAAAATCATTTATAAAGGTACAATAGAGACTTACAATCAGGGATTCAGGAATTTCTAAACTGTGGAGTAGTCTCGATCGCCTGACCTACGATGCGCACCTCAAGGAGCCCACATGTAAGGCACCTCGGTCTCAGTAAAGCACACAAAATCTCCTGAAAAAACGCTGATGACATAGCCACTAAAACCCCCAAACCCCCCCAAAATCACATCCATTTAGCACAAGGGAACCACTTCGTATTGCAACAGAGCCACCAAAAAAATGTACCTGATCCCTCACAAAGAACACGCGACTCCTGTCAAAGCATGCCCAAGCCCCCACAAGGCGCAATTCAGCCCCCATGAAGTGTACCCCAAGCCCCTAAAATTTAATGTGTAGCTCCAGAGTAGTATGAAATGCAACTGCGCCACTATGAAGCCCTTTCGAAGGAAACTGTCCTCGCAAACTGAGCCTCCATTAGGTGCACTGGACTCCCGAAATCCCTTCCATGAAGCATAATCAAGCCCCGCCTCCTGGAACTGAGCCTTCACAATGTACAACATACACCCGAGTCCCCACAAATGGTGCTTTTTCATTACTGATTCCAGAACGGCCTGACCCTGCTCTGCCCCTGCGTCGTTTGACCTGGTTTGGCCCCCGGTGCTTCTCAGTTACAACATGCACCAATCAATTGGGGTGGGATCTACTGAACAGCACAAGCCTCTACTGTGACTGCAGTCTTACCAAGCAGAGTGGTGGGGTGTGGCGCTGTTTGGGGCTAATGGACAAGACCACCCGAGTCTCCACACAGTACAGCATGCCCTTAAGAATCTTTCCCGAAACAAAAACTCCTCACAAAGGTGTGCTGGACCCTCTAAAAATGCCACACGAACCTCGGCACCCACAAAGGGGCACCTAAGTCCGCAAAAAAAGCCTTCATGAAACACTCCCGAGTTCCCACGAACTACACCTTAGCCCACCTTAACCACAATCAGACCCCTAAAAAGCCTGAGTTGTGTCCCAGAACCCCCACAAAGCACACCTAAGCACCTAAAAAGCCCGAGGGAGCGCACCCAGGTATTCATCACTGTTTTACTGTTTGACAGCATGATGACGTAAAATTGGTTTTATTGCAAAAAATGCTGTGGAGGATGTGGGTCACAGACCAAAACCATGAAATTGTCGTGCAACTTTGGATAAAGTTGAAGACAGTCATTGCGTGTGATTGGCTGGCAACGAGTTCGGGGTGTACCCGCCTACTGCCCGAAGACAGGTGGGATAGGAGCCAGCACGGCTGCGACCCTTGTGAGGACAGGCGGATCAGGTCATGGATGGAAAATCATTGCCAAATGGACATTTTTCGACGAGAAGGAACGTTTCATGGGGCACAAGGTTAATAATATACCACAAATCGATAAGATCAGTAAAGGTTGTTCAACATCCTTTTTTATCCCCCCCATGTTTGATACGCTTGCATAATCTTTTTATGGAGTTAGAGCGGCACTGTGCAACAATGTGACTGGGGAAAACCCCTGCTCCAGTCTAAACCTCCTGCCCCCACCCCACTCATTGGTGGTATACTGGTTTGGCTGCTGGGTCAGACTCACTCTCATGCTCCCATGCTCTTTGACATGGCACAACACATTGCCGAAAATGAGGAAAAGTCCCATCGACTTGACTGGAAGCTGGTTTTGTTTTCACATAAAGCAACCTTTGATGTCAAAGTGAGAAAAAAATAAAAGACACTCAAAGTCTGTGAGGTTCGGGAATTGATGAGAACCTCCCTCGTGCATCCTGGTCAAATTTCAAGCTGGCACGGCTGCGGCAAATCAGAGACAGCATCTGAAGGTCACTGGGGTTTGTTAAAGTGACAAATAAAATATTGAGCTAGGGTGACCACCAAAGAGATTGGGAATTACATCATAACAGGACTTGTATCTGAAGCGTTCATAACCACTTCCTATGCTACCCTAACCACATTCCAATCCTTATAACCCGCACGTCTAACATGGCAATGCCGCTAATCTTTTAAACTTACACCTACCCGTCATTAGGCCTAGCAAAATACAGTGCACCGTCGACGAGCCCCTTCATTGCGTATGCTTGTGTGCAGTGACAGTACTGTATATACGCTGTCTGAAATCAGGCACGGCCCCACTGTGATGTCAGAAGGCGCATCCAATGAGAGCGATGGTGACATTGATTTCTGATTAAAAAAACAAAAAAAAAACCAAACTAAGCAACATATGTTGCCAGTGTTCTAGGCCAAAGTGAAAAAAAAGCAAAGAGAAACTCGAAGAGGCCAAAGTGCACCTCCAAGCAGTCTTTAAATAGGTCTAGCTCACGTATAAGTCTGATCTACCCAAGATCCCTCTGTGCCTTTATAAACAGTTCCTCCTCATCAGTAAAAGTCAAAGTCAGGGCTTTTCGTGGTCATGGTGGAAAAAAAAAATCCATATTGTCGAGCTGAAGCCTACTCAGGGTTCTACATTAACAGTGGCCCGAGGGCCACTACATGACTCTGTCAGGACACCCAAAGTCCGAGCACTGTGAATTTTACTCTTCTACTTGTTAATCAATTAGCCTCTGATGGATGAGGCTCGCAAAAAGTACCTGCCCTTTTCCAACACAGCTGCTATTGCCTCTGTCCGTGATGGATCGGTTAAACAAAGTTGTTTGAATCAAGCCATCTGGCATTCAGGTTCTCCCCTTTTAATTCCCCCCAAAATGCCGTTTTGTGACAGATCGTAAATAGATCCACTCCAGACTTTATTGGATTCCTATTTGGCCTAATGCTGAAAGCCTTAACCAAGTTTGGATAAAAAGCCTTTGGTTTCTGGCGTAATCCTGTTTACAGACAGACGTACAAACAAACTAAGGCCTCCTCCTCGTCCTCCTCGCTAGAAGGTTAGTTCTTAGAATCTCAGAGAACATTTGCTCCTGACGAATAGTTCAAGTCGCAGGTTGGCAGCCTCTTGCAGTTTTGATCTTTTTAGTGTTCTAACTATTTCGGTTTACTGATCGGTCTATCCCTCCCCTGAGGATGATGAACGCGCACCCTTTGATCTCTTTGCTGTCCGCTACATTTCGCAGAAAGAAATGTGACTCCGTGACACCATAAATCACTTTGCAAAAACGTTGCAAGTCCCCTCATGGGAACCACACTTCCAAGAGGCTTAGGATTCTGAGGGGCATGATTGGTGGTCTTTTTTGTTTTTACAATCCTGGTGTCCAAAATAGAGTTCACCCAACGTTTAAAGTCTCGAGTCTCTTTCAACGTCGTCGCGGCAGTCTATAATGTCACTGAGTGCTACTTCTTGGTTAAACACCAGAAGCAAATGCAGCTGGTTGACATATTTGGCGAAAGCACGATACACGCATACCGATACTCGAGCCAAATTTGAGGATTTTCACACCCTCCCGATCAGTCAAAAAAGACCTGATGGTTGGACGTCTCCAAAAGCCTACGGAAAAGGGTCGAGACCAGCAATCGTAAATGTTTATGGCTGAGCATACATAGCGACAGTTGGGCAGAATTTGAACATTTGCCTTCCCATCCAATATCATTCGCAAATTGCATAGCAATATTTTTATGATAATTTGTTTTCTGCGCTATGGTGCAAAGTTTCGCACTTTACGCACAGCTCTACCAAAGGCGCATCACGTCTGCGTTATCACACTGTATGCGCAGTTAGCATATGCAACAACAGCGGGACACAGATGTACAAAACGACGACATCCACGTTGATTTTAATTACAGGCTGTGATATAATCCAATGCATATTTTTAGTTTATTGATACGCTATGCGAATTGCAGTACACACTAGCACATCAATGTTGGCTTTTAGCCCATAGCAAAAAGTCGCAACCTCAGATTTCGACCTCATGGGTGCCCTCCAATTGGACGTCTGACAAATGATGTCATGTACGTATTCTATACACTTTTTTTTTTTTACATCCTATAAAAGAGTGAGAGAAAAAAAGTCAGCATTACCGGCCCAGTGCGATCCTCCATGTTGCAACAATCAGATGTTTATCAGGCTGTCTTCTGCATATCTTGTGAGGGTGTGTCATGACCTCTGGCATCAGTCTGTGTGTGTGTGTGTGTGTGTGTGTGTGTGTGTGTGTGTTACCAAGACCCCCCGAAATGAACATGAGCCCCTGTGCCTTACTGCAAAGCCAGCACATGCGTATCCATTGTCATGGTTTATGTTAGTAAGCCTGTGCTGCTCTGTGTTTACGCGAACACATACTCAATGCCTTCTCCTCTGTGTATGCACATTGTGTGTTTGCGTATGCGTTTTGTGGGTGGGTGTGTGTATGTGAGAGAGAGATCGTGTGTGTGAGTGTGAGTGTGTGTGTGTGTGTGTGTGTGTGTGTGTGTGTAAGGGCAATGTGCTTGACTGCGGACTCCTCAGAGGTTAGCAAGTCAGCAGGAGAGGTTCTGCGTCACCAACACAATCAGCAGAGAGTCTTTACATTGGGACCAGAGTTTCCACCATTATCTGGCCCAAGTGTCTCGGGACTGGAACACACTGTAGAGCTGCAGTCATGGTCCAATTGCATGCAAGACAAACAAGAATCCCATGACTGCAGGCATCTGTAATTCTTGGCTATGCAATGCCAAATGATTTAAAGTGAGAAAATTGCACATGACAACAGGGCCCAAATTGGGACCCCAAGCAAAATTTTACTTGGACGCCCAGCCACCCCGCAATCGTCACTATTACTACCACGACAACTTCGACACCTATAGTAACCATTAGTACAACAGAAACCTACATTGAAAGGATATAAATTGAGAAGCAATGTTGAAGACAAGTGAGTGGAAAGAGACGTCTCGCTGTGTAAATGCGGGTCAGATGATCGTTCAGATGTGGCATCTCCTCATTGCCACAATCGTTGCCTCTTTCCATGATCAAATGGTGCAAATTTGGCTACCTCATAGGAGTTCGTATGCGCAATGCATGCGCACCTCCAGACGCATTGCGCAGATCCCCACATCCAGTTCACTTTTGCTTCCCCTTGCTCAAAATGCAACCGCCTACAGAGGATGAGGCCCTCTGCACCATGCGTGCGCTGCGTTTAGGGAGGGGCGGTCCTGCATGACAATACACATATACAAGTGACCCAAGTTCTGAGTTGTGTGCATATAATACAATATTTGGATGACTTTTTTGGGGGGTTACCTTACAGCAAGAAGCACTTCTGCAGAAAATGAACAGTTCTTCAAAAAGGAGGCTTCAAGCTGACTATTGACACTCTCAGTTATTGTGTGGTGTGAAACTCAACATAAAAACAAAGAGAACTATGTAATTAAAAGAAGCATATAGCTTTGCCTTCATAAAGCATTTGGCTTAATGTTAAGAAACAATGAAAACCCCCATAGATGTTGAACGAATAGGATTGGTGTCGCAGCATGAAAACGGATTTGGCCACGCATGCGCACCTCCAGACGCATTGCGCAGATCCCCACATCCACTGCACATTTGCGTCCCCTTGCTCAAAATGCAACCGCCTACAGAGGATGAGGCCCTCTGCACCATGCGTGCGCTGCGTTTAGGGAGGGGCGGTCCTGCATGACAATACACATATACAAGTGACCCAAGTTCTGAGTTGTGTGCATATAATACAATATTTGGATGACTTTTTTGGGGGGTTACCTTACAGCAAGAAGCACTTCTGCAGAAAATGAACAGTTCTTCAAAAAGGAGGCTTCAAGCTGACTATTGACACTCTCAGTTATTGTGTGGTGTGAAACTCAACATAAAAACAAAGAGAACTATGTAATTAAAAGAAGCATATAGCTTTGCCTTCATAAAGCATTTGGCTTAATGTTAAGAAACAATAAAAAACCCCATAGATGTTGAACGAATAAGATTGGTGTCGCAGCATGATAACGAATTTGGCCATGCAACCGCCTACAGAGGATGAGGCCCTCTGCACCATGCGTGCGCTGCGTTTAGGGAGGGGCGGACCTGCATGACAATACAGATATACAAGTGACCCAAGTTCTGAGTTGTGCGCATATAATACAATATTTCGATGACTTTTTTTGGGTTTAACTGACAGCAAGCAGCACTTCTGCAGAAAATGAACAGTTCTTCAAAAAGGAGGCTTCAAGCTGACTATTGACACTCTCAGTTATTGTGTGGTGTGAAACTCAACATAAAAACAAAGAGAACTATGTAATTAAAAGAAGCATATAGCTTTGCCTTCATAAAGCATTTGGCTTAATGTTAAGAAACAATAAAAAACCCCATAGATGTTGAACGAATAAGATTGGTGTCGCAGCATGATAACGAATTTGGCCATCAACTGTGAAGCAACACACACAGACAATACAACAATACTCACAGGCATATATTTTTTTATCCTCTGCACAGAATAACTTACATTTTACTGAAATCTTACATAATCTATTCCATATAAGTGTCACAAAAAATAAATGTAGTTAGTCATTAAAAAAAACGGTGAATTCTATATTTGTCATCTTTCACCAAATATTTAAAACAAAATATTTCCATCACTCATTCATTATCTGAAGCGCTTATTTCTCATGAGGGTTCCGGGTGTGCTGGAGCCTATCCCAGCTGACTTTGGGCAAACAAAATATTTTTTATCACTAAAGAAACTAATAAACACATTTGGGTATATTTATTTTAAAAATTATTTTTAACATAAAAACAA
Source organism: Hippocampus comes (assembly GCF_001891065.2). Taxonomy (NCBI): domain Eukaryota; kingdom Metazoa; phylum Chordata; class Actinopteri; order Syngnathiformes; family Syngnathidae; genus Hippocampus; species Hippocampus comes. Next base: position 68,489 of record NW_017842058.1, on the reverse strand, counting down.
AGAGAACTATGTAATTAAAAGAAGCATATAGCTTTGCCTTCATAAAGCATTTGGCTTAATGTTAAGAAACAATAAAAAACCCCATAGATGTTGAACGAATAAGATTGGTGTCGCAGCATGATAACGAATTTGGCCATCAACTGTGAAGCAACACACACAGACAATACAACAATACTCACAGGCATATATTTTTTTATCCTCTGCACAGAATAACTTACATTTTACTGAAATCTTACATAATCTATTCCATATAAGTGTCACAAAAAATAAATGTAGTTTGTCATTAAAAAAAAAACTGAATTCTATATTTGTCATCTTTCACCAAATATTTAAAACAAAATATTTCCATCACTCATTCATTATCTGAAGCGCTTATTTCTCATGAGGGTTCCGGGTGTGCTGGAGCCTATCCCAGCTGACTTTGGGCAAACAAAATATTTTTTATCACTAACACGCAGTTAATGCATTTACGACATAAAAGTAAAGGGAAAAGCGGTATTTAATCCCCCAAAAGCCACAAAAATAAGTATTAATGACATGAATTTTGTGACATTATCAAATTTGATCCATTCAATGAAAAAAATCGATTAAATTATACAAATTAAATGTAATTTTACAAACTTTATTCGGAAACCTATAGTAAAATAAATAAATAAATAAATAAATAAATATATATTAAGGAAACAAATTATGTAATTAATAATTACATACAATTAAAGACACATTCGAGTCGATTTATGAAAAAACCAACTATGGAATCCATTACATTAAACTAAACTTTTACAGTTTCTTTTTTTAAGCAACATAAACGGCTACCCTCAGCAAAACTGTAATTTGTCAGGATCATGCAATTGATTTTTGCCCAATTTCAGTGCGCTTACATCGCATGTATTTTACATAATCTAAACATGTTAGTTAACTATGAGTAATGTTGCATTTTTACCCATACAAATTCCTTCAAAATGTAACTGAAATAATTTAATACTATGAATAAATGAAATGATTAATAACAGAACAGAACAGAACCATAGCGCTTATTGGAAACTGCACTTTTTAAGTTTGAAAACAGTCAAATTCAGGTAATTCGATTTTCTGCTAATTGGTCAATGTTTCATCATCAGAATTGAAGCCCAAGCAGGAAGTGGAGTCAAATTTAGATTGATCCACATAATTAGCATTCCAAACTGTCATGCAAAGCATTTAATGGCAATGGTGTGAGTTTACCATGTGCAGGAGCAGATATATATATATATATATATATAAATTAAGGAAACAAATTATTTAATTAATAATTACATACAATTAAAAACACATTCGAGTCGATTTATGAAAAAAACAACAACTATGGAATCCATTACATTAAATTAAACTTTGACAGTTTCTTTTTTTAAGCAACATAAACGGCTCCCCTCAGCAAAACTGTAATTTGTCATGATCATGCAATTGATTTTTGCCCAATTTCAGTGCGCTTACATCGCATGTATTTTACATAATCTAAACATGTTAGTTAACTATGAGTAATGTTGCATTTTTGCCCATACAAATTCCTTTAAAATTTAACTGAAATAATTTAATATTTTGAAGAAAATGAAATGACTAATAACAGAACAGAACAGAACCATAGTGCTTATTGGAAACTGCACTTTTTAAGTTTGTAAACAGTCAAATTCAGGTAATTCTATTTTCTGCTAATTGGTCAATGTTTCATCATCAGAATTGAAGCCCAAGCAGGAAGTGGAGTCAAATTTAGATTGATCCACCTAATTAGCATTCCAAACTGTCATGCAAAGCATTTAATGGCAATGGTGTGAGTTTACCATGTGCAGGAGCAGGTAGATGGACTCTCTGTTTTTGCTCTCCACGTTTTGTCCCATCTGAAGCAGGGCAGAGGATGCTAGCTGTGCGCATAGAAGGGAAAGAAACATGCACATTCAAGCACAAAAAGTTGTTAATTTGCCGACTGATTTTGAACGATCAACCACAAAATGGCTGAGGTTCAACCTCATCCACAAAATGGCTGCGGATTAATTCCAAATGCAGCTATGTTATTGCTCTTGCCTCTACTGAGCATAATTTCAAACCAATTTTCTGAAAAATCCAAGAGATAACTTGCACTTTGACAGTTTCTTTTTTTAAGCAACATAAACGGCTCCCCTCAGCAAAACTGTAATTTGTCATGATCATGCAATTGATTTTTGCCCAATTTCAGTGCGCTTACATCGCATGTATTTTACATAATCTAAACATGTTAGTTAACTATGAGTAATGTTGCATTTTTGCCCATACAAATTCCTTTAAAATTTAACTGAAATAATTTAATATTTTGAAGAAAATGAAATGACTAATAACAGAACAGAACAGAACCATAGTGCTTATTGGAAACTGCACTTTTTAAGTTTGTAAACAGTCAAATTCAGGTAATTCTATTTTCTGCTAATTGGTCAATGTTTCATCATCAGAATTGAAGCCCAAGCAGGAAGTGGAGTCAAATTTAGATTGATCCACCTAATTAGCATTCCAAACTGTCATGCAAAGCATTTAATGGCAATGGTGTGAGTTTACCATGTGCAGGAGCAGGTAGATGGACTCTCTGTTTTTGCTCTCCACGTTTTGTCCCATCTGAAGCAGGGCAGAGGATGCTAGCTGTGCGCATAGAAGGGAAAGAAACATGCACATTCAAGCACAAAAAGTTGTTAATTTGCCGACTGATTTTGAACGATCAACCACAAAATGGCTGAGGTTCAACCTCATCCACAAAATGGCTGCGGTTTAATTCCAAATGCAGCGATGTTATTGCTCTTGCCTCCACCGAGCATAATTTCAAACCAATTTTCTGAAAAATCCAAGAGATAACTTGCGGCCTTGTCAAAGCAAGTTCACCTGTAAAGCAAGAACTCACTTGATTTTGAACCGTCAGCCACAAAATGGCTGTGGTTCAACCTCAAACGCGGCATGTTGTTTTTCCCGTCTGTACCAATCACAATTTGGAACCAATCTTCTGAATTGTTCCGGGGATTATTGATGACCTCTTTCCAAGTAGGATCCCAGATGATTTTGAGTCAAAGCAAGAGCTCAGTTTTGCATGATCAATCGACCACAAAATGGCAGACCCCATCTTACTTAAAACTATCGGAATACTCTGGTCTTCCCAAAGCAAGATTAATCTTGATTTTGGTTCAAACCGAGAACCAGTTTGTCCAAACCAGTCTGCTGGAAAGTGCCAGGGGATTATTTGTGACTTCATCGATGTCGATTTTTCCACCCGGATAATTTGTGATCGGTTTCAAAAGCTAAAATGGAAATGAAAAACCCTGGAAAGGTTTTGTGGAGCACTCACCAGGAGAAACTCTTTGAGGTGCTGCTCTATGTTCTTGTTCTGCACCGTCAACATGGCGGAAGCCACCTGGTTGATGGCCAGTGCCAAACAGTGGATGTTGTTGTTGTGGCCTGATGGAAACAAACATGCAATGAACAACACACACAAAAGTCAGTGTTGATTCCACAAGAGTGTGGGTGAGCGCATGAGTGAACCGTGAGCGTGCGAGTGCGTGACGTACAGTCAGCGGAACCCAAAAGAGGATGTTTTTGTAGGCCGTCAATTAGCGCGGCTTTGTTAACCAGCCGTTAAGTTTAAGAGGAAGCATGGAAAGTGGAGGCAAAGCAGATAACATGGCGCGCTTTGATAACGCCATTACCGCGGACTCTGCGGCAAATAGTTTGGGGTCCAGACACGCCATCAGCAGCAGGAGCAGCAGCGACTGTGTCAATGCACGTCAGTAAACAAAAAGTCTCAACACAAAACACGTGTTTCGCATTAGCCCCAGACATACTTGAGAGCGGAAAGTATGACACGCCTGCTGTTCTCAGGGTGAGATGCCTTGTTTACGCACGCACTCCAGGACACGCTATTAGGTGCACTCGAATATTCAAGTCAGTGACCCGGTGGAAAGACGGCACCAATATGGTATGTGAAAAAAACTGTCTTTCTTTTTTTTTTTTCGAGGACAGCGGTGACTACAGTGGACAGCTTACCGTGTTATCAGGTTACAGGGTGCACGAAAGGGTTAAGTTGAATTTTGAAGGAAATAGTCAATGTGAGAAAAAAGTGGTTGTGCTATGAGAATAAAGCTGCCTTTTTACCAAAAAAACAAAAACAAACAAAAAAATCTGAATATTGTCATAAGCATTCATGTCACTCGATTAAAGTTGTACTAAAATACAATTGAAATTAAAATAAATACATTTCAGAGAACCCCCCGCCCCCAAAAAAAATCAACATTACATCTTTTCCTCGGGAGGTTTTTACAATCAGTTGAACCCTCCAACAAAAAGAAAAAGTGCTACTGTTAGCCCATCAAAGTTGTATTTTTAATAGAATGAAGTGGTGATGTTAAATTGGGAATAAAAACATGTAATTTTTTATTTATTTATTTTTTTTTGCAAAAATTAAATGTTTACAAGTCACACTGTCAAGAGAAGTCATAACATGACAAACACATTCGTAAGAACAAAATTGTAACGTTATTACTAAATTATCAGAATAGTACAAAAATAAATAGGAGTTGTCCAAAAAAAGGGAGTATTTAACGAAATTTTCATTTTTAAGTGGGGAGAAGTTTGTCATTTTCCCTTTCTTATATTGCTACAACACCCAGTTAAAACATTTTGTTTAAAAAAAAACAAAAAAAAAAACTTTTTTTTCATTAATTGGGGAAAAGACGTAATTTATCCATTTTTATGTACCTAAATAATATAACTGAGCATTTTTAAAACCAAATGTTAATTTTTTGAATAGGGGCAGAAGTCGGAAGATTCCTCTTACGTAGCTAAATAATGTAACTGAGATTATATATATATATTTTTTTTAACATAATGTCCATTTTCAAGTGGGAACCACCTATATATAATTTTACCCTTCATTTACACAGCTAAAAAACAACGATGAGAGTTTTCATTTCTTTTCCTGAAATGTTCATTTATAAGTGGGGGAGAAAAGTCCTGATTTTGCCCTTGCTATGTAGCTAAATAACATATTATTATTCTCCTTTTACCTTGAGCATGGTAGTTACTGGTACGTTATTATCACATCGGCTGTCAAGAATTTAATTCCTGGCTGAAGTGTGATGATGCAGCTGAATCCATTGAATGTATTGGTTCACGATGGCTGATGAATGTCAGGTTGAGGGTTGTGTGAACACTTGATCTTGTCAGGGAGTCACGATTAAATGTAACAAACGCGCACCTCCGTGCTCTCGGCTGTAGCAAGAGTTGGGATCCAGGGCCAAATTCGGCAGGGACACTGCGATGAAGACCAGCAGCAAGCACGACAGCTTGTACTCCTCCTCGATGGACATGTTATCTATATATGGATGTAATATTGTTTTTAGAAAACATTCATGAGTTCAAACGCTTTTTTTGGGCATCATAACTATCACGTATATTTTTACGGTCACCTGTCTGCATGCTTCTGATAGCGGAGACAAGCGCCGGATCCACGTCGCAGCTCATTCCTGCAGCGGACGCCATTTCGAACACGCTAAGCGTCACCTGGAAACATGTTCAGCCAGTGATTCTCAAATTGTGATATGGGTGTCACCAGTAGTGAAAGAATAATTGCCAAAGTACGGTTCAGTGTATCTAACTTTGAAGTTAAATATCATTGCATGTAATCTTGAAGAGCAGTTTGGTTTTGAATATTCATTTCGGTACAATTTTTACTACGCTAGTGATTTTGAATGTCATTCATGATGGTGGTAACAGTGCTGAATAGTTTCCTTTGATGTGGTACTTGGTGTATAAAGTTTTAAGAACCATTTCGATAATACATTCCACAATCCAGATCAACTATGACACATGAAACTAAAAAGCTTCACAACAGGCCACGTGACATCACACCCTTTGTACTGGTGGCCGGAGTGTCTACGGGGCGGTTTAACATGTGCACTAAATACAGTCAAACCCTCCTACTCATGATTCATTTTGAGCAAATTTCACCTATTTGCATTTTGTTTTTCTGTCGCAGCACAACTATTCGCTGAAAACGTCACCATCCGCATTTTAATGAGTATTAACTCACAACATGACTGGACCAAAATCGGATTATTGCACGGTACAAATTAGTCAATCAGAATAAGTTACATAGCACTATAGCATTTTATTTGGAAAACAAAAAAAAGTCGGGTTAATTATATTAGTATATGTGGGGAAAAAAATGAGTGGATCAAAATTATATACTGTACTTGCAAGAGAAAAATCATTAAAAAAAATGAAGTGAGAAAAAAGTGATGTTACATGATTTCACGATTACAGACATATTTATACATGATTAAAGCTGTAATGTGACGAAACAAAACTCAATGTTTTGTGACTATAAAAATCATCAAAGGTCCCGTTCGTCTTATTTTCAACAGGAGGAAGTTGCAATGCCACGAGAAAAGAAGGTCATCGTGTTCTGAGATTAAAGTCAAATGTTCACAAGAATAAAGTCAAAACATAACAAAAAAGTAGCAATTTTCCAAGATTAAAGGACGATGTGCACATTTCACATTGTTCATCTTTTAATTGGAACCGTACTGAGCCCACTGGATTTCTCACAATAAACTAAACAAGGAGAAGCAAATGTTTGATTAAAGCGAACTGAAGGGTGAAGGTTGGTATTGCCCTACTTGCACTGACATGGTGTTTCCGCTGATGTGGTCTCTCTCACGGCGGGAGGAGGGTGGTGGGACGCGGCGGGGAGGGGGGCTGCTGACGTCTTTGGGGTTATCCTGGTCTGAGCTGTGGCACGGCTGTCATGCCTCACTCAGGGACCAGACGTAAGCAAAACGGGGGGGCCGTGGGCCTTGCCGTGTCATGTTCACATAAGAGTGCTCCGCCGGGAGATAAAGAATTTAATTTGGTGGGTAACTGCGGGCAAACATTTGTTGTCCCCCCCCACCCCTCGGTAACGTCCACACTGTCCTCTCATTTCAACAAACACACCGCACGCTTTCTGCTACATGTTTAACCTTTTGATTAAATTCCCCGTAGGCTGTCATGTAATTACACAGTGATAAATGTCAATACATGGCACGCATGTATCCACTTGGGACCGTTTCCATGAGGTAACATAATGTGACAAGTCGTACTCGTAGTGGTACCTTGATGTCCGTGTCAGGAGAGACGCAGTCCTTCAAGCACTCGATGGGCCCCATCAGGAAAGGGCAATGCTTCTCCAACACCTGTATTGTGTGTGGGTGACACATTCAGAATCCAAAGTTAGTGAAATAAATGTTCTTATTAATTTATTTTTGGGGTTGAAATGATCAAATACATCGATGTATCATCTGTAAACAAGAAACTGAAAAAATATCAGCTTTGTAAAGATGATATATAGATATTAATGATATTAATGACATTGAATGAATTCCACCCATATATATATATATATTTAAAGCAAAAAATGAAGTCAAAAATATTTGAACATGGACATAAATATTTTCATTTATTAAAAAAAAATCGAAATAAAAATAACTGCTTTTGGCCGCGACCGCTGCAAGCTTTACTCTACCGCTTGCTCAACAACAACTGAGATCGGCTCCAGCACGCCCACGACCCAAGTGAGGATCAGCAGTTCGTTGAATGAATGAATAATGTAAAATGTGATAAATACTGTGAGAAAAAATATAAATTACAGTTAAATAAATTACATCATGTTATTAAAACCCTAATATAAAATACAATTAATTTATGAAATACGAAGCAAAAATATCAAAGTGGACTCAGTTAGACATACTATTTGTATCGATCAAATAAATTCATATTGAACATATTGAACTTTTAACATGGACATATGGTACAAATATGTTATTATTTCACAAATAATATTGTAAAATAAACCAATTGCCTTTTAAGAAATAATATAAAATACAGCCAAATAATTTACTTATTTTGAAAAATATTAAATACCAAGTAATATTACAAATTCATAAAAATAATATTTTTTAAAGCAGCGGGAACAAAAGTGGGGTCTTCCCCAAGTTCTTATACTAATGTAAAATAAAATATAAAATGTATGTAAAATACAACTACAGAACAATATTTTAAACTGTAAATAAAACAAATTAGTTGAGTAAACAAAAACTATAATTTACATTATTTTCCTCGCTGGATAGACATTATTGAGCACTTCCACATGATGTTTATAAAAAAAAAAAAACAAACAAAAACATATTTTGAAAAGTCACCTCTTTGAGGCAGTCCTGCGCCATGGATCTGAAGGACAGGATCACTCCGATGATGGTCATCCTCTTCAGCAGGCTGTCTCCTCCTGGTGGTATTGGGAGACACCTTGGCAAACTTGCTTTTGGAAACAGCATGTGACTCATTTCCTGGGATTCTCGCCATCCGCTCAGTTCCATGTAAACACTTTTATATTTGTGGCCACGAGGCAGCTCCTCGTTTAGTACAAATGCACTTCGGCCTTTGCAATGTTGCCCTTGTTCCCCAGTTGAGAAAGGAATGCTTTTATGAGTTTGCGGTGAACCCGCTTTGAGTCGGCGATGTGTCCCAATACCTTTGTCGCACCAAATCGCTCACCTGTCAGCCTCCTCTTGAGATTGGCCATCTCCTCCACCTCCTCAAAGTTGTTCCTCATCTGCACCAGGACGTCCATGTTCTCCACCACCAGTTTCTAATGACAGTAACATCATTATTCTTAATATGTTGCATACAACATTTATTCTAGTAATAGAAATAAAAGTGAAAATAGTAACATTACTACTACTACTACGACTACTATTAATAATAATAAGAATCCCCTCAGTAAATTGTCACTTTACTGTGGTGGAGTAGTTTGTGTGTGTTTCATCATCAAATTTACCGATATGTATCGTGTATGCATGCATTATTTTAGGACCACACGACTGAGTGCTATTTTTCTTAGAAAAGTATGTTGCAATTTTTTTGGGGGAGATGTTTTTTCAGACTTCTGATGTATGGATGGCATTTCTATTCATTTCAATTGGAGAAAATGATGTAGCACCGCTGTAGTTTTAGAACTATTTCGCAGTGTATGTTGTGTAGACGTTAGCGTCAGGCCTACATAACGTTCATATATATATATGTGTGTGTGTGTGTGTGTGTGTATATATATATATACGTGTATATATATATATATGTATATGTGTG
>NW_017842058.1:58648-59247 GCF_001891065.2 Hippocampus comes | reverse complement strand
TATACTACTGGTGAGTCCATGAGTCCACACACGTGTCCATTATTTGTTTAGAAATTATTGACCGAACTTGTTAAAAATGAAAATGGTTTTCTGTCAATGTCATGCATGTTGTTTTTGGAGTCTCCTGAAAAGTGATGATTTTGGAGCGACAAGGATTCCGCCCGACGCCAGCCCTATGTGTTACAATGATTTCATTTCGGTACCTTGAGTTCGCTGATTTGCGAGGTGATGTGCCACATGAGGTTCTCGCTCAGGAACTTGAGGCCGTAGGCGCCCAGCAGCTCGGCCAGCGCTCGCAGCTCTGTTTGCAACATCATCTTAGTATCACATTCACATCACGACCTACCAATATAGATATCTGACAAAAGAACTTGTGTGTGTTTAACATTGGGGGTGGTGGTTCGTGGACTGAGTGCCAATGAATCACATGAGGTCGGCGTGTACAGTACTGTAAGCACTGAAATATACACGGAGTGAGGAGTCTGTTCTGTGTGCATAGCTCAGGATGTAGGTGTGTGTGTGTGTGTGTGTGTGTGTGTGTGTGTGTGTGTGTGTGTGTGTGTGTGTGTGTGTGTGTGTGTGTGTGTGTGTGTGTGTGT
>NW_017842058.1:0-58567 GCF_001891065.2 Hippocampus comes | reverse complement strand
TGTGTGTGTGTGTGTGTGCGTGTGTGTGTGTGTGTGTGTCTGTCTGTGCGCGCGTGTGTGTGTGAGATGGTGGTTAATAGAGAGGTCATCCGCTCCTGTAAAACAGCTTGGAGGGGTTCTGCAATAGTTGAGTGGGTGCTAGCGTATATCATTTAGAAACTAGGAGGTAGATACTTTGCGTATATCATTTAGAAACTAGGAGGTAGTTACTTGTGGGTGAGCAGCTCTAAGTCTTCAAAACAGACTGTTGGATCATCCCCAATCTATCGCTATTCACCTCATCAATTTCTCTTTAATATAATTGTGTGCATGTTGAAGGTCTTCAATGTGTTTAAATGTGTTTTGATGGGGTTACAGTTCATGGTAGGGTATTTCAGTTTTCTTTTATTTATATGTACTGCATGTTCTATATACTTCATGGCTGAAATTTGTGTTTTTATGGTGAGAGGCGTAGCCAGAAATTTTTCAGTAGGGTGGCCAGGGTTACAAAACCTCCAACTGAGGGGTGGCCATGAGTACGTGTATTTCCGCATGTGCGTGACCCCTTCTGTAACTGAGAAGTCATCGTTTATCATACCATCCACAGTTAGGGTTTTATGAAATAAAATGCACACATATCCAGAAGTGTGCCCAATACACTTTTAATACAAGCAGGATATAAAAAGCAACATTTTGCTGAGCTTAATTTACTAATTAATACCATTTTATCTGCCTTTGCTTTGCTTTTGTGTACTCTCATCTTATGGTCTACTTCTCTCTATCTCTACTAGTGGCCAATCAGAGTGATCACTTGTCAATTAAATTGTGAAAAAGACTTAGACTTTGCAAAAATATGATTGTGACAGTTCTTTTGTTTTCTACCGTTTCCACTTTTGTTGTAACCATTACAACTAAGCCACAGTGTTCAAGTATCAAGTCAAGTACAACTTTATTGTCAAATAAAGTTGTTGTGTTGCCTAAAACCTAAAAAAAAGGCACGACAAATGTGGTCCAGTTCCTCATTTGTATTTGCGTTTTGGATTTAGCGTTTGTCACCATACGCAAGGATAGAGTTGCACATTGTTTGCGGGGCTAACCTGATATGTCTGAGAACTCTTCTGCTTGGAAGGCGGGATCGTTGTCGGATATTTGATTGACAAAACACTGCATGGCCGGACAGTGCACAACCAGGGAGTTGCTGGCCAGGCGGAGCAGACTCTCCAGGTACCTGCGGTGTGCGGGCCAACATGAAGAACAATGAACAATCAGTTAACAATTAAATAACTTACATTTTGGAGTCTTTTGGGAGGGAACCAAATTCAGAGGTACAACATCAAAAGAGCAAAACTCCACACACGTCAGTGTTGACTGCTGATGCTGTTCGACAATAGAAATCAAATAAATATACCGCTGAAATGTAAGGGAATAAATGTACACTCTTATCCATATTAAAAAGTTTTTTTTTTCCAAGTCCTACTGTTACCAGAGTGAAGTTGTAATTTTGCGAGAAAATAAATATATACAGTGCTACCTGTACTTACGAACGTCTCTTCATACGAAATTTCCATGTTACAAAACTCCTCAACGGGAAAATATTGCCTCTTGTTACGAAAAAAATTTCAAGATATGAAAGGTAAAAATACAGTATGGGATGCTACCCGCAGCTCCGAGAACATACTTAGAGCTGCTCTGCCATTGGCTATTCCCGAGCATCATCCTGGCATCCCATTGGCGAAGAAGCACCTCTACTGAATGTGTCTATGTGCGTAGATAGATAGATATGTGTCGATGCAGCGTCCGCATCATTCGCAACTCGGGCCATGAGGTGTTCCGATAGTTTTACGTAAATGTGAATCACCCAGCAAAAGTGTTCACCAGTCGGGCAATCGCTCACTATGCTGATGTTTGCCTTGGACATTTTCGAAGGATTGTTAAAACTCATTCAGTACCAGCCAATTCTAAACGAAGTCTGAAAAGACGTTTAAAAACGTCTTTGGGAGTGAATGAGTTAAAAGCCACCAAGGAACGAATTCCCTTGAATCAGTTCTTTACAAAACGCCAGACAAAAACCACTTCTGAGAGAGAACGTGAACTAAGGGGAAACTGTCTGACATTAAAGTCATCTATATTCTAAGAATAAATCTAAAGCATGACAAGATTAAAATTTAAAAAAAATTACTATGTTGCAGTTGCCAAAATTACAAAAGTGGTCATTTTATTCCAGAAGATGATGCTTTTCAGTTGATGTATGTGACTGAGCGGCTACACTTTAATCGTCACATTTGGACGTACCAGTTGGTGTAGAGGTTGGTGATCGTAGGCGCCCCTCGGGAGTCGAGAGGCTGTGTCTGCTGCAGCAGGACGCTCTTCAGCAGCCGCACCACATCCACGTTGACGTAGTTGGGGAGGGTCTGCAGGCTGGCGGCGTACGACCTCACACCAGCCACAAGTTCAGAGGGCCGAGCGATCTCCTGGGTGCTCTGGTTGTAATGGGCCATTCTCACGATGATCCTGGACAAACGCGTTCAACCCGGGTCATTGAGCACCCTGTGAGGACGCACGCATTGCAGTGTAACAAGTCTCAAATGGCCCACGGAGGCATTAGCATGATGTGATTTTTGTTTGACTCTTTGACCTACGGAAAGGTGCTAATTTTAGGGTGACGGGGGAGATATTCATCAACTCAAAGGAGGGAGATTAAGCAGAGCGTGCGCACATGAAAAACATTAGGTTGCCCCGGTACCAGACCCTAATCTAAATAACATTTAGCACGGGAATGACGCAAAACAAAGCAGTGACTTGTGACTTGACTGATTGTCTCCAAGTGGCTGCATGGAGATAGTTTAAAAATGCAGGACACATCAAATCCCATTCAAATTCAATAAGGGGCACTTCAGCAAAACCTTCTCCACCCCACTTCCCAACTCGCCCTACTCGGAGAGGCGTGCTTCCAGATGAGACGAGAGGAACTCGGTGGGAACGATGGTGTGCTCGTAGACCAGGATGTTGCTGCACAGGCTGTAGGAGGAGCAGATCTCGGTCAGCATCAGATGCATCTTGTCCATGCTAGGGGAGACGGAATGAGAAGATGCAAGTGTTTAGGACAAATAAATAGACGGAATGAGAAGATGCAAGTGTTTAGGACAAATACTCGGATGTCAATCAATAGCCGCTCGGTTCATCGCAACGTTCAAGTCATGCCCCTGTCACAATCATGAAAGATGGGAATTGTTTGGGAAGAAAATGTCATAATAGGTAGACATTAAAAGTACTTTGTGTGGTAAAGTGGAGCCAGTTAAGAGAAAATCTGACTTGGTTGTTATGGTGCGGTCCTTTCGCAGACTTTCGGCTCCCGGTTTTTCCTTCTGGACTTCTCCTTTCTTGGGCACGGCTTTCTTTTGCTTCCTGTGGCGAGCGGCGCTGATGGCTTCAGAAAACTGTTTGGGCAGCAACTGGAGGGCGAAGGGGGTGGGGGGTTGTATTTATTATCCGGAGTATATCATACACGACTCTATCTGTACGGAACTTCAACCTGGTCATTGAGGTTGCATTGCTCAGCGCAAATCTCCAACATGATCGTGCTGGCTTGCTTGGCAATCTGCTCTAGGAAGGTCACACACAAGCGTAGACTCCGTTTCTCTATGGCCTCCTCCTGGGCAAATAAAAACAAAACACGGTATCGTGTGAATATTGTGGAATCGACTAATTTTTTACACTAAGTTCCACCTCAACAAATTTGAGGAAGTCAAGAGTTCATCTGTAGCTTAACTGGTGCAGTTGATGAAGTGAACACTGACCTCTTCAGGGCACAGAGGGTGTCCACACCAGTGAAAACTGGAGCAGACAGAAGGGAAGGCCATGAGGTATCTCTTCATAGTCGTCTCATCGATGTTTTGGCAAAACATCTTCTCAAACAGTCGCGGGTAGAAACTATTCAATGGATCAACGCTCACAGTTAAGAGTAGAAAAGCAAACAACTGATTAAGAAACACGAAAGCTGACCAGAGAATTGACACGTCCGACGTTTCCCGCAGGAGTTCTTCTGTAGCGTCCACCATCTTGGTGTGAAACTGGATCATGTTCATCACCTTGGCCAAGTCCGGGTAGTCCTTGATTGGCAGAGGGGCCTTGTTCACACTGGTGTAAGCCTACGACATGAAAAAAGACGTCTGCTCGTGCTGCTGTGATGCCATCATACTGTAAGTTATAAGGTACTCACAAAAAGTTGAGGATATTTTGATTTCGAGTGACCATAAAATGCTGTTCTCTAACAACAAGTCGAACGGTGAAATTCACATTTGATCCGTGAATCGATTAATACATTTCAAAGGCTGTCCATTTCACTCCACTGTGACTCTTCCAGTCTCTCTGTATCTCTTGCAACTTTTCAAACCTTTTTCATCACTTGTGCAAAGTTGATCTTTGTGTCAGGTGTCGTCTTGGTCTGACAATTGTCAAAATGGGAGCTGTCTGATGAAAAGGACTGTTTATACCAGGGGTCCCCAACCGCCGGTCCGCGGACCGGTACCGGTCCGCGGACCGGCGGTTGGGGACCCCTGGTTTATACCAATTATAACTGAAACGGGAATAGGATTCATCCAATAATGGATCAAATTCCTGCTGTGAATTTTGCAGTTCAGCAGTTGGTCAGAGGAGTGTTTCCCAACTGTTTTTTTATTTGTGTAACAAATGTATTTTCAAGGCAATATCATATTTATTTTTATGTTTAATTTAAGTTCATCTGAGCCTGAAAATTAAATGTCAATATTAAGGAGACGAGATAAAATGATATCAACCCTTTCGGGGACAGCGGCTACTACGGTGGACATCTTATCATGTTATCAGGTTACAGGGCGCATGAAATGGATAATATAATAATCCTTTAGGTTTGATTTATGGAAAATCATCAACCACTTACAGTGGCAGCTCACGGGGATCCCCCAACAAAAATAAACAATCATCCCGTATGAGTGAACTACGGGTTTGACGAAATGGTTTGGGGGTACACATTCTACATTAGAAAGGTTGGGAACCACTGCGTTAGAAAACAGCAAGTAATGCATGAAACAAGAGTCTTGAAGCATGAAACAATTGGACATGTTTAGCGAAGTCAAATTAAGTTCACCTGTAAGGTTAAAGTGCATTTCGGGTTTCGTCATGAAATTTCAACCAAAAGCAGAATACCCCGAACTTTATGTTAGTCGGTATGTACAGTACGTCTGTGCATACCTGCAATCTCAGCCAGTCCAATCTCACAGCCCTGAAATCGAACTCCTCTTTGCTCTCCACTGCAAACACACGAATGAAAAGCATCAGAGGGATCCAAAGTGTAGCCGATCATCCATCCATCCATCCATTTTCGAATTCGCTTATCCTCTTGAGGGTCGTGGGCGTGCTGGGGAATATCCCGGCCCTCATTGGGCAGTAGGCAGGTGACACCCTGAATGGTTGCCAGGCAATCGCAGGGCACATATAGACGAACAATCATTCGCACCCACAGTCACACTCTAGGGACAATTTAAAGTGTTCCATGAATGTGGGATGCAAACACCACGGAGGAAGACCGGAGCCGGAATCGAACTCTGCACCTCTGCACTGTGAGGCGGACATGCTAACCAGTCATCCACCGTGCAGCCTGCAGCCTACCAACCTCTGCCAATTGAAGACTTGCATTGGTAAGTTTATAAGGCCAAGGCACATATTTCACATTAGAAAAATCTCATAACAAAAATGTCATGGAAAGTAGATAGAATTAAACTAATTTTGTTTGGGTCTGTTTAGTTGAGCACAATTCTACTAATCTGTGGTATAGTGGCAACAGGTAGATGCACACGTTAATATTGTTAACCTATCAGTTGAAGAGCATTTAATTGTCCTTACTCATTGCTGGCATACACATGAACAAGAGGTCTAATATTAATATTAAATACACGCACTTGAATAATTTCCTGCGGCAGACCTGATCACAGTGGTCGGGAATGACTGACTAATCAGGCAACAAGCCCCAAAATAATAATCATCATATTAAAAATTGCGAAGCAAAATTCTATCCTATTGTGTCATGATTCGCTGGTATTTGTATGGTGAATTTGCGCCCCCTTGTGGAGTCCACCAGATACACTTGACTGACCTCAGCATTGTCAGCATTAATCACACAGTAGGGGAGCAGATGTCATCGTCTCATAAAGACTATATGGCATCAAGGAAGGCCAAGGGCAATACTTTTGAAATTAATAATTATTCGGTTGCCATTCAAGCGAAGACTATCACTGACGTTAATGACCTTGTTTCACTGAGAGCACAGAAAGGGTCGAAACGAAAGAACTCAGCAGAACCGATTCCTCTTCTGGACACACGTGCATGTTCTGTGGACAATAGTGACGATAAGGACGGTTACAGACGAAGCACTGTAAGTAGAAATGCTACGCTGTGTACGTTCAAGTACCTGTATTGTGTCATTGAGAACCAAGGCATCAAACTGAGCCAGGTACTGGATGTGGTAACGCTGCACTACGTAGTGGTGCTTTCTTATAAGTCCTTTCAGTTTCTCCATGTGGAAGAGCAGCTCTGCCATCTGACTTGAAACGCACCACATGGCCTTTCATTTTAAACATCGCTCCAAATCCAGTCCACTGAAAACAAGTGTTTGCGAGCAATGTCGGGTGAGGTTTGGAACTACTTACTTGTCAATATAGTCCTCGGGTGTTTTTATTTTGGGCATGTTCTCAGAGTGTCGTACGAGCCACTGGACCTCATCACGGGAGAAGGAGAGGGCCATGAAGACAAACAGAGCCTTGGGGGAAATTCAGTCAACACAGAAGACAGTAAAATAAGAGGAAATGCTGTCTTTTTTTTTTAAATCTTTGTCTGAACGCTTTGGACAATTCAGCGCTTCCAACTTTTGTGGAAACAGTTTGGCAAAAGCATGAATGAGTCCCAGCATAATGTCATCCATCCCTCCCTTCTTCCCATCCCTCTCTCTGTCCTTGAACTTGAAAAAAAATCTGACTTTTAACCTCATCAGACACTTTAAAGGATGAACTAGAAAATACAGTAAATCATGGGGTGAATACAAATATTTTGTGATCATTGGACAAAAAGGCCAAACAGAAACTTGACCCTTAGTCAAATGTGTCTTACCTTTGGCCCCAGCAGTCCTGGTTCATCCTCCAGAACTGTTACCAACTCCTTCAAGGCTCCTCGGAGAAAGTGTCTTCTCTCACGATGCAGAGCCCCGCTGTTAAGAACACAGTTCTAAAGTAACGAGCCATATTGTTGGGCACGACTGGCACAAAATGACGTGTCCTACCTGTTGGCTAAGGCGTGATCGCGGCACTCCTTAATGTCTGCGACTCGCTTGCCATATCTGATCAAGACGTAATTACTTGAAACAATCATATCATTGATCTCCGCGAGATTCACTATACAGTCGTGCATAGAGAGATGAGTTTCATTTCTCCGTCACCTCATGCAGAACTCACAACACTTAAATCACGTTTCCCTACTCAAATGAATGGAAATATCATGAATCCATTCCGGCAAACGTTTGTTGTGTGTTTAACAAGAAAAATATCACCCTATAATAAATAGTCTACTTTATAAGAAGATATAGCAATGAACAAATTTCAATAGAATTTTGACAATGAAACACTTTTGGCCTCATTTTTTGCTTGAATTCATTGAGCATTGTTCTGCTCCTTCTGGTGTGCATGCCTTGGCCACCTGGTCCTTCAGTAAGTATATCTACAGACTTTCATGGGGGGGCCACAGCGAGTGTAGAGGAAGAACATAGCATTTATATCTGCTGAAGGGGCGCTTCCGTACCCTTTGATGCTGTCAAAAAGGTCCTCCGAGACTTTGTGTATGTTGAGCAGCTCGTCTCTGATGATGGTGACGTATAGGCCGCTCCGCAGAGCCATTTTCCACAGCTCCTGGGAGGATGGATTGCTATTCAGGCTGCTGTGGCACAAGAGGAACCCGACTGGGGAACAAAAAAAAATGATGTGTTTAAAACGATCTCCCTCCAAATGATGTTTTTTTATTTTTTTTAATTTATTTACAGAGAAAATGACAATAACTGGAGTTAGTCTTCAGTGGGATGAGAACTTACTGACGATCCAGCGCTCTATGACATCCAAAGATAGATATTCACATGCCATCTATAGGATGGGAGAGCATCGGGCTTATTAACTTCAAACCTTGATCGATTACAATGGGCTTCCGTGCAATACAACCTGCATACAAAAGGAAGGTAAAACCCGATTCTCCAGCTGTGTTGTGCCATTTTGAGATTCAGTTCAATCTAGGGTAGCTCTTTCTGGGGTAGCAACTTTTGCACACATTCTTGTCACCAGATATTTTCAGAAGTGTCATGTTGTTGTATTCAATCTAAAGATAAAGAGCTTCGTCAAGGTCCATGCCAGCAAGTCGTTCTTATACGAGAGAGCTCCCGACCTTCAGGAAATGAAACATCACCTCAAAATAACGGTAACAGACAAACAAGATATAATGATGTGTAAAGGACGAGACATGCCCAGAGCGATAAATGGAGATGGGGTGGACAATTTAGGCATGATTTACATGAGTGGCGAAGAGAACTGTCAAAGGTGTGTAGCCATATCGTACACTTATTCAGCCTGTTGTTCTCTTGTTTTATTTTTATTTTAAATTGCCTTTCAAGATGACATGTATGTTTTTGGTGTTGGATTTCATCAAATAAATTTCCCCCAAAAATGCGACCTATACTCCAGTGCGACTTATATATGTTTTTTCCTTCTTAATTATGCATTTTTTTGGCTGGTGCGATTTATAATCCGTAGCGACGTATAATCCGAAAAATACGGTACTATGATCATTCTTTGTATTTATGACCGATACTTACTTACAGGAACCACCAATCCTGCCTTCCTACCTACTTATGTACGGTATCTACCTGCCTACATTACCGACCTACAGTACTTATTTACCTTCTTGCAGTACTTTCCTAGTAACCTAGCTAAACCAACTACCGATACCTGCTTACCTCCCTATTCACTGTACTTACTCAGCTACCTGTCCACAGTGTCTACCTACCTGCCTACCTGCTGTACCTACCAACCTTTCCAAACATCCATCCTTCTGGGAGCAAATAAATAGAAATCAATAGGTGACAGACTTACAGTGTCACAGCAGGCCGGGTCCAACATGGTGGCCGAAGCATTGAGCAGGCTGAGTAGCTGGGCACTCCGCCACTGCTCCACTGGCAGATTCCTCCGCGGGTAGATCATCCTCAGAGACAGCAGAGCAGCCGTCACCGACTAGAGTCACAGACAAGACAATTATGAAACTACCCGCCCCAACAAACTGTGATAACTGAGCCCTGCTGCGAATAGTGAAAATCTGTGCGTGATTGACACCTTCCCCTGAAAAGGTTTATAACTGACCACAGATGCCAAAGGATGAAGCCCCTTAACTCACCTCAACACAATGTCACGAATCGGTGCTAAATCAATACTATTATATTATACAGAACTTTGGCCTGAGCACACAAAGACAGTGAGTGAAACCTTAGTATGAGGGCCAAACTCTTCAGTGAGCTTCTTCCAGGGATGCTCGTACTCCACAAACATTTGGCTGAGCCGCGGGTATGAGGGATCACTGCGGGATTCAATGAGGTGTGTGAGAAGAAGACGAAGTGGGCGACGCTTTATGATCATGTCTCGTTGTAAATATCAAATTGTCTCACCTGCTTCCTTTGGTCATTTCGTGAGCGCAGTTAAACATCCCCACAAGGGCCTTCTTCTCGTCGATGCGCGCAAGTGTGACGATAACCGAGGTGTACGTGATGATCAGGTCCAAGTAGCTCTTGGTGAAGTCAAAGTTGATGGCCTAAAATCCGAAATTTCAACATATCTGTCAATCTAAAGCGGGGAACACATTCTGAAAAACGGGCCAAATTACAGTATTTTCTCTCCCTGCCAATCAAAGGTCAGAGGGCAGATTATCAGATGTCTGTAAATATTCAGAGTATTACCGCTAATTACCGTACAGCCAAGCAGCCTGGAATTTAAACAAAATTATATGTATATGTAGATGCAATACATTGTTTAGATGAGCAGGATAAATTGGATACCTTTAATGATGAGTAAAGTTGTCTTGCTCATGTGTAATGTCTACATAGTGACACATTTTCAGTCTGGGCCACACAAATATTTTCCCAATGACTTCCGTTCTAAGTTTAACATGCGCAGTAGTTCCTCTTCAAAGCAATAGGACCAAGGTGGGGCGCTACATTGCAGCGCCTCAGGTGAGCCAACATTACATCTATGACCACAACACTTGAGAGATTTCAATAAAATCAAGAAAAAAAAAAAGCATGTGAAGTTCCAACCGACTCAATTTTGTCTGCTGGAATTATTTGAGCTACTACTTGATTTATGGTACCTCCAAAACAATGTTTAGGCTTCTTGGATCAATCAGACAGTTTTCATTATTTTTGCAGTGCGTGTTGTAATAGCTGGTTGTAACCATATTGTTTGTTCTAAAGTTTGTGTGCTCATTTTAAACACTGCCATGAAAATGGGGCGGCACGTTTGTTGACTGGTTAGCACGTCGGCCTTAGAGTGGAGAGGCGCAGCGTTAGATTCCAGCTCGGGCCTTCCTGTGTGGAGTTTGCATATTTCTCCCCGTGCCTGCGTGGGTTTTCTCCGGGTACTCCGGTTTCCTCCCACATTCCAAATATGTGCATGGCAGGTCAATGGAACACTCGCAATTGTTCTTAGGTGTGATTGTGAACCCGAATGGTTGTTCGTCTATGTGTATCCTGTGATTGGCTGGCAACCAGTTCAGGGTGTCCCCCGCCTACTGCCCGAAGATAGCTAGGATGGCCTCCAGCACACCCGCGACCCTCGTGAGGATAAGCGGATTAGAAATTCGATGGATGCCATGAAAATGCGTCAGCAAGGGTAAATTACAAGGGTAGAATTGCCTTTCACAATTCAAATGTCAATGTAATCAATCATTAGTCAAAACGATAATTTTATGACATTGTTAATGACGTTAATCATATTGACATTTCAAGTGTAATGTGTCACTGTGTAACTCTTCCCTCATCCGCTCAGAAAACAGTTGTGGCCAAAAGTTGTACTTACAATATTGAAGAAGCACTGACTGGCATCGATGGTGTTTAGTAACTCATAGACGTGGTCCTTGAATGAGACAAATATTGGAGAAGAATTTAATTAAAAGCAAGCGCGGATGCCAGCGAAGCAATAACACACACATCAGTTGTCACCGGCATCCTACGCACAACACCAGCCACGCAGATGATTTCATCACCCCAAAAAGAAATTGCACGAATTCATCACCAGGAGTGAATTCTAATCATAAATGCAGACGATGCCTCGACCTCCATCATGCAAATGCTTGCAAAGAGTGTGACAAAGTGCACCTAACTAAACCCGAATTTGAAAATCAACTATTTTCTATGTCATCTAAACCACTCTATATGCAAATGTAATCTCCCATAAAGACTATATGGAAGTTAACTGAGAGAAGGTAATAAAAATAAAATAAAAAAATAACATTGGTCTATGGCATTTTAAATACATTTGTGTAATTGTGTGAATTTAATTTGCAATTACCCGGAACTCTATGACGTCCAGAAAGGAGTCATAGTAGCTTGTTGTGGCTTCCATCACTTCAGACTTTTGTCGCTGGATGCTGGTCAGACTTTGCTATGATGAAACGATTGTCATTACTTAGGAGCAGAGTAATACAGTGTCATATTCAGAAAAGACAACCGCACTGCGGAATACTTACAACGGTTCCGCGAAAGTCAATGTTAGGGAATTTCTTGGTGATATATTTGATGGCAGGCTCCATGGTCTTGTCTGTCAGGATGGATGGCCGCAGCTTGGCATCTGCACAGATCTGCACCACAGACGAACATAAAAAATAATGCATTTGACTTTAATAATCTTCTGTTTTGTTAGACTTTTTTAGTCTTATTAGAAGCTTCAAATATAAAAGAAAGGCAAAAGGCAATTTGTTTTCCAGAATGTTTTCTTCGCCTTGCCTAAATGGCTACAGATCAAGTGGCGGCATTCAGAAAGATGGGAAATGAAATCTAAAAATAAATATTTTTAAAAAGATAAAAGTGGAAGCTATGACAAGTATGAATCATTTCCTCAAAATACATGTCAAATTTGCATGCATACTATAACTCATTACTGGTTAGCGCTTCTTCCTCACAGTTCTACTGTATCTTATCTCAACTCCAGCTCTGCCTGTGTGGAATTTACACGTTCTCCCTATGCTTGCGTATTTTTATTTTTTGGGATACCCTAGCTTCCTCCCACAATCCGAAAGGCTGCATATTCATTTCATTGACGACTTCATCGTCAATAGTTGTGTGTGTGTTTGCTTGTCCTGTGTGTGCTCTGCAATTGACTGGGGACCATTCAAGGGTGCACCCCACCTGTCTCTCACCAAAAGTCTTAAAAAAGTTGTCCGTGTACAGGAAGTGAATGTGAGTGTGATTGGTTGTACAGTGCAATCAACTGGTGACCAGTCCAGGGGGTGTTTCCCACATTTCTTGCCTAAAGTCAGCTGGGGTAGACCTGTGATTCCTCTCGAAAATGGATGGATGGATCTCATTTATTGGCTATTCTTGTTTGACAGTTTCAGACTAACTGAACATGGTGATGACTGACAGCTCTAGGCCCACTTCCTGGTTGCACTTCCTCTTTTGTTTAGTGCAGTGGGGGAAGACGGCAAGTACGCTAACGGGAACAGGCGACAGATACTTTTGTTTACCTCAGTAGTGTAGTCAGATTTCAGAAGCTTCTAAAGTCACAAAACTATTTTTTGGCGATCCCCTCGAGTGTTCAACGCACACAATTATTTACGTTTGACCTCATGTACCAAATATTTTTTTCTTGTTTAATATGTTATGCAAAATGTTAATACATATTGTGCATTGTGTAATTAGCTCATAAATTAATTAATGCATATCTGAATAGAGCGTGAATGTGACTCAAGTTCCGTATTTCTTTTCTTTGGCTCAAACTCTTTTTAGTTCTGCGCTCACCTTCTTGATGTAATTCATGCGTATCAGCACCCCGTTGCCCCTCCCATTAAGGATGGTGAGCTTTTCTGCCAGTTTCTGATGGTTCTCCATGGTCCTTCCCAGTTTTACCGTTAAATCCGCTGAAGCGTCAGCCTCCGGTACACGGGCCCTCGAAAACAGGCGAGAGCACCCGAGGCGTCACCCCTGCCGATGGGTCACATGGGGCTTGTGGTTGTGGGTGGAGTTTGGACTTGTTGGGGGTGAGTTTGTTGCAATCATCCGTATGATGAAAGGATGTGTCAACAAGCAGATATGAGTAGAAATACTAAGAGAGGAAATACATGAAGGTACCATGTCATGACTTCTAGCTTTACTAGTCCGTATGGTCATATTAATACAATTTCCATAGTAATGAGAATGTAATCCATTTTATTTTAATGTCCTTTAACAGAGGTGTGAATATGTGAGTGGTTGTTCGTCTATGTGTGCCCTGCGATTGGCTGGCAACCGGTTCAGGGTGTCCCCCACCTGCTGCCCGAAGACAGCTGGGATAGGCTCCAGCATGCCCGCCACCCTCGTGAGGATAAGCTCATTTGAAAATGGATGGATGGATTGATGGATGTCTCTTAACGGGATGATGTCATACTGTTTAAAGGATCATTTTTCACATTTTCATAAATGTATCACTTTTTCTTTATCTTTCTATTTTCTTTGCATCTGAAGTAAGACTTCGGCCACATTCCTAGTTGCATCAAACCACTTATTAGGCCTCCATCTTTCTTTCTTTTTTTTTTTTTTTTAAACAAAGTCAAACCTACACAAACTTATTTGTATTTATTTGTACTTGTAATGTATGACATATACACTTTGTCATTTTTTTCGTGGACATCATAGTTATTCCAAAGTTATCAAGTTATTCCAAGACCCTAAAGTAACACAATACTGAATAAGATGTACAAATACATTTTTAAATACACAGTAAAGTACAGTAATGTACAATTAATAACAAATAAAACAAATATGAATTATTTTTGTCATTTTTATGATAAATATTTGTTACTTTGTATTTATTTGTACATTTTTTTTCCTTGAATCCATAAAACAGAAAACATCTAAAAATCTTTATTCTGCCACAAGGTGGGGTAATTTGACAACTTAAAATGACTAAAGCGGCAAATGCAATATTGTATGACAGTATGTCTCAAGTGAATTAACACCACTTTGCTTTGAAATTAAAAGCCACAAGGGGTTTTGTTTATTAGGGGAGAGAGCGAGGGATCATGTGATGCCACCCTCTCACCTGAGTGGCGATTTTGAGCTACTGACCCATTTGTTTGAGGAGAGGAAGAAGCAGAGCTGTCCAAAGGTTGGCCCAAAACAACTATAAACCGACAAAGCAACTCATTGACAACACAAACTGTGCATTGCTATGATTTAGCAAGTGCCAACATAAAATAATATGCAACGTGCACTGGATTAAAGTCTTTAGGAACTGCTGGCATGTAAAGGCCAATGGCTTTCAGCCTCAAATGCCTGTCTTAAAAATAAGGTGGAAAGAGTTTGAACAATAACTGGAACATCGATTTGTAAATACTCAAGCAAAACCTGACAAACACATTTCCTTACTAGTCAGACTCGGCATCTATAACATCTCGAACAAGTACAAATGTATCACTGGTATGATTTTTAGCTGGTGGATGCTTATTTCAAAACATATAAAGTAAATATTATTTCTTTGGGTTGCATAAAATGGTTAATTGTCGCTCATCTCAGCTTACAAACTGCTATTCTCTTCTTAGTCAGTCTTCTCACAAGACCCCGAACCGCTGAAAACTAGCATTCCATTTTGTAGATGTGCCCTCTGGTGGCGAAGATAAATGCTGTGTGACAACTTATCCTTGGGATAACAAGGCCCGGTCTCCCTGCTGTACATAAAATAGCGATATACAGTGCTGTGCATAGTCTTATGGCCTTGTCAAACCACATGACTTTTTTGTGGTTCAGGATGGTTGCGCTGTCAGACTACCAGATAAATATCTGTCATGGACCGGGAGAGATATCACATTACAAGACCAGACATTGCGTAGTTGTGTGCTTCTGTCAAGATTCAGTCTGTCGCAGGTCCGTTGGGGAGGCGGGACAAGCAGCTGTCAAAGTCATGTCGGCTGAGGCATTATGTGCATGTGCGTCGTTTCTGTGTTCATAAAAGGCAGGAAAAAAAAGAGAGTATGGACCCGTTGCTCGATGATCAAGTGAAGGTGGTAATGACTGTTCTGTTCTGCAAAAACAACATGAGTTAACAAAGATGTTTAATACACCACGTTTGCTAATTAGCTATTACCTTGACACATATACTTTCCAATATTCCCCTTTTGTCCAAGTCACTTTTTAGCACGTTGTGATTGTGTGTGCCATGTCCAATCTCTCATTATAAGTAGGAAGGCGTTGTCTTCTTATTGGTCAATGTCAAAGAACCATTTGGCGGATGACATTGGACACAGGTGTCAAACTCAAGTCTCGGGGGCCAGGTCTGGCCTGCCACTTCATTTTATGTGGCCCGCGGAAGCAACTTTTCAACATCAACTTTGATGAATCGTGCTAAAATCTCGACCAGAATTTCAAAATATCATCGATAGTATCACAGAAATAATAATGCACAGATATATTGCGTTTTTTTTTTTTGGTTTTTTTTTTTGGTTTTTTTTGCCAAGCCACTTTTTAAAACAACTTGAACAATAGTTGAACAAACTATTATCCTTGCCATTTGATTTCAAGTAGTTATCCATCAATTGTTCTGTATATGTAGTAATATGAAGCGATTAAAAATGTGTTTGGTGTCACAGGTCATCCTGGCCCTCTGCGGGAAACCGCAAGTATAATTTGGCCCGCGACAAAAATGAGTTTGACACCTATAAAGGAGGACCTTTCACACTGCACGGGCTACGATGCATCAAGACAACTCAAAATCGGCTGCGAGACATTTCGTTTGTCTCTGAAACGTCTGTCAGCTCAAAATTGGGCTGCATTCTGTGTAGAGTGATGTCGGTATTGTTTTAGCAGTGCCATAATGATCATATATACTGGATATACAACATTAGCCAATCAGTTGCTGGACACATGCTGAGTTCACAATTACCTTTAGATTCTTCTATTTGTTCTACTTCTACAGGGTCTGGATGCCCTGTGGCACCATGGTGCCCCTCACTGGTTAGTCTTGGTACTATTACAGACAGTGGGAGGTTACTCGTGATTGTTGGTGGGGATATCGTTTTATGTGTGGTGTGCTGTGTTGAGCATAACGAGTACACAACACACACACACACACACACACACACACACACACACACACACACACACACACACACACACACTTTTTTTTTCCTCAACATATGTGAGGGGTCACTCACAATTTAAAAATCGGTTAAGATGTTAAAAATCAATATGTGTATCAGCTACACAATGATAGAGCTCAATCTTAATGTATTGTGGTTTGTTGCGCTCCCTACTGGCAGAAATGTAACGCCGTCTGGCACAAATTTCCTCTGACGGGAGCCATGGTCCATTGCTGGTCAACATCTATTTTTACCACATTGAGTTAATTACTGTGACTTCAGTCTCTTGTCACATAAACAAGAAAAAATCCAAAGCTACCTTGACATCCATGTGTCACTTTCCGCTTTTCTCGCCAGCACTCCTGTGAGCTTTGTAACAGATTGAAAAAAGTGCAAATGGAAAAAAT
The DNA here is from genome assembly GCF_001891065.2 of Hippocampus comes. NCBI lineage: Eukaryota > Metazoa > Chordata > Actinopteri > Syngnathiformes > Syngnathidae > Hippocampus > Hippocampus comes. The sequence goes on along the minus strand of NW_017842058.1, from coordinate 41,801 downwards.
GAAAAACAGCTCACAGGGATTCGTTGTCTTCACTCGAGTTAACCACAGAGAAGGAAAAATAAAAACCCTAATAATCTTGTTTGTTATTTCCCTTTTGGCAGAAGCTCAGAAATGTTGAGAAGACAGTGTGGAATGAGCAGGAGCAGGGAAAGGAGAGCCTGTTAAGAAGATCCTCACCTGACTTCATTGTTGTAGAGACAGTGAGGAAAGGTTTGGTTCACCAATCATAAATGAAAAAAAAAATCCAGCGTCGAGCTACATATCACAACAACAAATGTTTAAAAAAATTTTTAATCACAGGTACAAGTACATTTTTACAGATTAATTTTTTGCATTTTTGAGTCGAAATCTGCCCTACTTTTTTTGTCCAGCACACAATTTACGAACCCGAATTGGTTCTGTGATCCTGCGTGTAACTCTAAACATTCATAAATGTGAGTGATAAAACAATTTAGGGGGAATAAATGAATTCAATGATTTTCGAGAAAAGCACAGTGTGTTACATAAAGTCGACGGCCGCGACCTAATGCTAATGACAGGGGAAGCGCTTGGCAAGTGCTTCCAGCTTCGGCTGCCGTCCAGATGTCTGAAGCGTGACGGCAAAGCACATGGGCAGGTCCAGTAAATGCAATATAAGCCGACTGGAGACCTGTGCAGAGATTTCAGATTATCAGCATTTCAAGTTTTAGACATTGGCTCCTCAACAGTTTTTTGTCTGCAGCTTGCTTTTTTTGACCATTTTGGGTTTCACGTCATAGTTGTCGTTCTAGCGTACAGACGTGAAGGAAATACTGTCATTACAAAGGATAATAAGTCAAAGTTGCAATAATAGTCAGAATATTGCAATTAATTGGCTTCAAATTCAGCACGGGAGAGGTGCGCCAACTACATGCTTGAAGTATAACGTGCTCGCTGGAGTACGCAGGAGATCAGCATGAGCGAAGTACGTTTATAAGAACCACATAAATCGTCCATGGCCCACTGGAACTGGGCGTAACGCAGTATGACAAATTCCCGAACAGTAAACTAGACTTTACCGTGGCACAAAAATAAAGACGCGCCAGTTTTCAAGTGCATGTGCACCTGCCTACAAAAATACGGTCCATTGCATATGATGCTCTTTTTGTAGCATTTTACTCTTATCTCACTTCAAAACGAACCTAAATTCTTAAAATAAAAACTACATTTACTAAAATACACACTGCAAAAACATGTTGTACAAAGTGTATAAATAAATGTGGAGAGTTGTATTTGTAATCTCTCGTTTCTGCTAAATCTTGTGTCGATCATGCTGGTTTGCTAGCAGCCGCTAACAACAATGCTAACAGCGATATACATTTTGTAGTTTGCCTCAATCATGGGGATTTGAAACAAAAAGTGTGTCCATCAATTAATACTATACCTAATATAAAAATTCAGATTTCTTTTTTTGTCTGTGCTTTCTGACATTTTGTGGGATCCATCGTATTTTAGAAAGTGTACGAAAATGTGGCCCGCGGACCATAACAGTCTACAAAGCAAGCTCGTGTAATTTAGCATTTAAATGGTGAATTAATAGAGCGACATGAAAGAGATGGCATTCTCCCGCAGCAAGTTTGGACATGCTCGACAGAAAGACGATGCGACGGAGGGGAACATTCACAAACAAGTGCAAAGCAGAACTTGAGTTACACATCATTTGACCGGTCGCGACAACACACACCGGTCCATTAAATCTGAACAGTTTTACTAGGGAGTAGAATTTTTTTGGGATGTATTAGGAAACAGAAGCTAGATATTTACAAGACAGATGCTTATCATATCACAAGAAGACTTGCTGTATATGTGACCAGCACGTGAATTATTGCTCAAATGTGACGTTCTGTCTGCTTGGCAAACCTGAGTTTTTTTTGTACTGTTTTTTTTCCCAACTATAACTGTTTGAAACAATAGCGATTACCCCATTAATTGTACTATTTATAAAGTCACGTATACTGTAGATAGTTTTATCTTGTGTAATAATGATTGCAGTCTTTTATCTCGGTTCTTTTCACTGTTGTTGTGTCCCAGTGATAAGAATCAAGCTGACTTTGCAACATGTTGACAGTAATTAACATTATTTCACAGTGGGGGTTCTAATGATTTAATGGTGTAAATTCAGTGAGTTTCAAGCCCATTTAAGAGCAGTAAAATGAATCAAAACCTTCAATTTACGACATGTTAACATAGCAGATGTTTAGTCAAGCCATTACAAGTTATTAAACAGAATGAGTCCTTTAGTGGAAAGTACTGCACTCAATCACTAACATATGATGGTAAATATTTTGCTTTTGCTGTTGTGCAAAACTAGGCGCCCTTGATAATAGCGGAATGTTGTCTGTCAAGATCGTCGGAAACTGACGGATTTTGGCCAATACATGAATTTGCAAGCACACACCTGTCCCTGCGTAAATTCAGCGAGTGCATTCCGTGTGCCGTTCACAGCCTTGCATTTTCCATTACCCGGCTTGGCCTCACACAGCAAACAGTCGGAGCTCCGGAGGTTGAAAATGGCGGTCATGGGGGTGGGAAGAGTGCAGAGTCACTGTGGGCCCTTTTTGAAGAATTCAGTCAGACAGTAATCCTCCGACCTGGCGGCAACTTCAGCCTTGCCAACTGCATGTTACAAACTTTGTCTCGGGAGGGGGCGAGGGGATTGTGACCTGTAAAGTCTGGTCAACGGAGGAAGTTCAGGCAGCGAAATAATGCCAGGTGTCACGTGATGCTGATGGCTGGAACATATTAATGAAATAAACTGTGAAAAGTGCAGGATTGGTCCGTGACTGCTTCCTCACAGATGGTCAAGCCATCAACCCACTCACTCATTCGCTGATATTTTTTTTTTCCAAAATACAGAAGAGAAAAAAAGACAGCCATGTGATATAAGCTACGTTTGATGATCACGTAGGCAGTTTGGATGACGTGAGCCTCTTACTTTAACCCCTGTCTTTTGGAAATCAACAATGGGAAGAACAAATATTCCTTCACTTATCCCTCTTTTTAAAATGTTTCCTCCCCATCCTGAAATCCTGTCAGGGCTCATTTAGATGCCGTATGTCACTTCACTGGACATTACTTTTTTTTTTCACTTTAAGCCTCCACCTTTGTCAAAGTCGCAAAAAAAGAACACTAATAGGGAATTAAAGGAGACAAACAGTATGATGCATGTTTTTGTCTTGGAATTTCAAACAGTTCCGAGGCATCTTGATAAAAGCTGTCTGACATATTTGGTCAAAATTATTAATTGCCAGGGCAACCAAGAATCTGTTCTCAAATGCCTTACATTGACAAATCGAGGTTAAATAAAATAAAGTCGTTGCACAAATGATAAAGAAAAACGTATCACTTAACATCCATGTGTCACACCCAAATCACTCGGGCGTAGTTCTCTTTCCTGCAGCTTTTGTTACCATGGCGACCAGGGGTGTAGCCTAAGCATATGAAGCAGTGAGCCCGCTCAGCATTGTCAGCTTTGTGACTTTGTAGCTATATATAGCTTTTCCGACACCTTTCAGGTACCAGAAAAGTTCCCGGACTGGTGTCACAAAAGATACATTTCAAACCAAACACAAACCAAAAATGTGTTATCGCCTACTTGTAGTTTGAATTTGAATCATATCTTTAGTGACAGGAGCCCTGGAATGTTTTTTATCTTTTTGAGTAGTGAGTAATGAAAAAAAAAAGTAGTAAGCAATAAATCTAGCTACATTTTGTGGAGTTTTTGGAAACTCTGCATCCAGACTACAAATGAATAGTATTTGTGCAAACACCAATATTGACTAATGTTAGTATTGCAGCTCTGCTTACCTTTTGGTGTCAACATTTTCATCCTTAGTTTGACTAGTCCAGCGGTGGATGTAGGCCCCAGCTGCTCATTCATGGGTGGAGAAACTCGATGTTTGTGGCAGTTGTCATGTAAATTATCCTCACTGTTACTTAACATTTGGGTTTCAACTTTGAAGTACTTGCTTGCTCACAGACCAATTTTATATTTGATGAGTAGGCGGGTCCTCCAGAGATGCGGCTATTTGTGTTGAAACATTCCAAAAGATAATTTTCCAATATCAGTCAGCCAATATCATTTTATGTCTGCCGGTTGAAGACTCCCTTCATGGGTGTCTTTTATTCCATAAAAATCAGCATAGTTTCTGTGAAAATAATGCCCATCGACGTTCTGGCTCAGAATAATATACAGGTCAGCAGTGCACCAGCAGCTCAGCTGGCACTACAGACTGATTCATGTTTTTCAACTTGACGTTTTTCTTGTTTGTTTTGACTCCCTTTAACTTTAAAGTACATTTTCCCTTACCACAACATTTATCTGAGGCCCTTTAATTTACACCGAAAACAACAGTGATCCACTCTTGCACAACGCTGCCAAGTCTGCTCTCTTGGAAAGGGCCGTTTCAGTCAATCAGCTGACATCTGGCGGGGGAAATTGAGGCAGGAGGAGCTCGAGATTGGAGGAATGTCACGATGGCGAGGGTGGTGGGAAAAGGAGGGGAAACTAGGTGAGGAGGCAGCCATCGATGCGAGGAGGTGAGGGGAGTGGGAAAGACATTCTTTCACCGATGTGAGATTTCCGTCCTGGCAAAACGCTTTGAAAGCATGGAATGTCGCAAATGACTGACACAACACTTTGCCGACAATGCTTACTCGATATTTTTGTTCACTTGTGTGCTTTTGACTCGTATTTTGCAAAAGCTGGCATGTGTCCATATCGTTACAAAAAAAAAAGAAAAAACTTCCATAGAGTCTGAATGTACTCCTGCCTGCCAAGTGCGTCTCGTCACGAGACGAGAATTATGGAATGCCAGAGGGAAAAGATCTCTCGAGCAGGCATGCTTCCAGCAGCTGCTGCAGTGAGGCTTCACGCAGTTTTAATGTACGCTAGCCGACAGTTACTGCTCTAGATGATGGGAAAAGATGGAACTTTGATTGTTTCTTCAGATCATTCGCAGTCTAAGTGAATGCGTTTTATAGTTCCTTCAATTTGATTGCCTGTTGGTTGGCACGTCCGTTTAGGGTTTGAATCGGCCCTCCTTTGAGCCAAGAGACGAAGACTCAAGATTTCGCAGAGGTGTAAATGTTGAGTGCGAATAGTTTATGTGACCTGCAATTGGCCGGTGAACCCTGCATCATGTTCCCACAGCTCACCCGATTAATGATATATGTTCCTTTTTAAGGCCAAATTGACTTCTTGTATAAAATTTTGTAAGGCCAATTTCAAACACAAAACCTTTTGGGATGCTGCTGTCTCTGATTCTTTAAAATTTCACAACAAATTTTCCAATGAGAAAAATGGAACTTGCGACCACGATAAGCTTTTTGAACAACAAATGTTAATTTCCGCAGCAGACATAAAAATATAACCACATAACAACAAAACTCTTGTTCTTAGCTTTTAAGGTCAATGATGACGAAATAATTTGTGGTTAAATGAGCCTGGTTGTAGGTGCCACAGCAGTCTTTGAACATTCCTAATGGTGACACAATTGCAAAAAAGTAACCACTGGCAGTAATAAAATGTCTGGATCCGATACTAATATCTGCCTTATGGAATTGTGGATGTACATTGAGGCCATTGTTGCTCAATGTTCAAAGGAAAAAAGAAAAATGTTTCTCAACAAACTGAGGTCTGAAATCATCACAAGAGTGGTTCAAACTCTTTTATATGACTTCACGTGCATTTTTTTTTTCCTGGAAATGTCTGGTTGGATTCCAATTTATGTGGCCTAAGAGCATTTGACTGTAATACTTACACCTTGTATCATTAAGTATATTGGAGCAAGCAAGAGGTGTGACAGAATACCCCCCCCCCCACCCCCATCCAGTTTAGTTCTTCTTGTTCTCACTCATCAATGTATGTTGTGAGTATATTGGAGCAAGCAAGAGGTGTGACAGAATACACCCCCACGCCCCATCCAGTTTAGTTCCTCGTGTTCTCACTCATCAATGTATGTTGTTGTTTAAAACATCCATCCATCCATCATCTGCACCGATTATCCTCACTGGGGCAGTAAATCACTAATTCTCATCATTAGCTTTGCTGTAGTTTGTGGCTGAAAATGAATGTGCAAACTTTAGGGCACTGAAGAGATATTTTTAGCAATTCGGTGTGTGAGAAAGATTTAAAGAAGTTTATTGTGAATGAGTTTGAGGCTATTTAGCAGAATAGACAACTCATTACTGTGGATTGAGCATAATGTCTTCTATATACAGTGATCCCTCGCTACTTCGCGGTTCGTTTATCGCGGGTTCAGTGCATCGCGGATTTTTTCAAACATATAAAAAAAAAATAAAAAAAAAATTTTTTTTTTTTTACCTGTTTATGTTAATTGGACGCTACTTCGCGGATTTTCGTTTATCGCGGGTGGTTTTGGTCCCCATTAACCGCGATAAACGAGGGATTACTGTACATTGTTTCTTCCAACTGACAGAGGAATAATTCCTTAGCAAAACAAATAAGCAAAAACAGCTTAGAATGAGCTACTTTTATTCAGAAAATACACTATAATATATTTTTTTTTTTTAAATATACATGGAGTACAGTACTGTATATGTTGCTCAATGTGACTCGCTGTTGTTTTGCAGCTTCTCGCGGACCGTTTGCGGACTTAAAAAAAAAAATTAAACGAGGGATTACTGTATTTTACTTTAACTGTTTTGTTAAGCGCTTTGTTACAGCTGCAGCTGTTGTGAAAGCGCTATATAAATCAGGATGTATTGTATTGTATTGTATATCATAAAATATCCTATTTCAAGTCACCTAATGACTATAATCTACCGTCTGACGCAAACACTCTCACTCCAACAGCAATAAGAGTGACAAGGCACTGTTCGCTTTGACCGTATTGATCACGACTTCCTGAGGTTCCCTGTCGAGTGCCTGCAGGTGGCACACTTTTCCTGGAATTGGCCAGAGCTGAGGCTCGCTGGGCCCTGACTCAATGTCAGCTGTCTATGAGGCATTGTATCGCTGAGGCAAAGATAGCATCACCTCAAGCAGGCCACAGAGTAGCCAGTGTTCACGTCCAACTGAACCTGAAAAGGAGCTACATTCCCTCCCACACAAACTCCCCGCCCACCCCAACCCGCTCTCGTTTTACCCCGTTTCACCTACTCCACCTCTCACTCGCCGTTTCTACCCTAATTACACTCAACTACTCACCTTCATGCTGTGCCTTACGAAAAGCCTTTCCTCTACTCTAAAGTGATTTCAATCTTAGTAAGCTGTGTCGTATTAGCTAAGCATTGCGCTTCAGTGGCAAAACACTTCATTTAGGGTTGAGCCCAAGGTTAGGAAAGGTGTGTATTTGGCTATCAACAAACAAGTCGAGCCCCTGCTAAAGCCGCCGAGGTAGGACAAGAAAATTTTATCTGTCACAACAGATTTACTCGTCAGCCTTCAGCGCCGTGGTCAATGGTGCACACGAGACAGGCATCTGTATTAGTCACGCCTGTTTAAAGTAAGCATGTCATAATGACAAGAGAGTAAATGGTATTTCCTATATAGCTCGGTGTCAAGTTTTAGTCCAAAGCTTGTAAACTAAACAGACCATGAATTTGATAGACTACGCCAGCGGGTTCGGATTTCAGGCCGCGGGCCATTTGGTGCCGGGTTATGCAGAGAGGCCGAAAAAAAAATCTGTTAGCAAATATCCAAATTGAAATGTTTTATTTTGAAATTCAGGTCCATCCGCCTCTGCGTCGGTACATCTCAAACGATTTGTATTGGGTTTCATGAGTCAAATAAGTGGGGGGAAAAAAGCAAAAATTAGTACAATGTCCACACACCTTTCGAGAGCTTCTCCGAAAATGGGAAAAGGCCAAATGATGAGACAGAAGAAAAACAGCTTCCAAGTGAAAGAAAGATGCATTTAAATAGACAGTATCAGCAGTCCTACTGGAAATAGCCCACTCGATAATTTGAGGTAACAGGCTCGCAAATAAGGCATTGCAACCAAAAATTGCCCAAAATGTCCTCTTGTTCTCCTTCTGTTACTCCACAAGTCTTCCAGTAGACCTCGGTGCTCCTGGTGTGTTGCTGGTATGTTGTGGCACAAAGCGGTGTTAGTGTGTGACTTGCCTATACTGTATGTTTAAAGAACCTGTTTAAAAAAAAATAATACACGATGTCAGGTCCCTGCAAATCATCCAAAATCACATTTTTGCATCATGACTTAACTTATTATCTGTCATTCCATTATGATCTATAATGAGTTTTAATAAATGATTACCAGCGCACTTCATGTTGTGGCCGTTAAGTGTCTAAGGACATCATGACTTTCTCTTTTAAGGACACTTTATTCTCACTTTTAAGAAACATATCAACACTCAAGGCCTTCAAGTTCCTCCAGCACTGTCGGTAGCGCCCCAGGACCGACAGACAAGAATATCCTCCCCTCACAGAACAGGATGTCCTGTCTATGACAAATGCCCTCAGATGACTCCGACCCTCAAAGAAAATAAAGTGTTTCCAAAACGCGGTGTGAGGCAATCAGAAACTCAGTCGCTGGCCACCCAATATAGTTTACCCATTTTAATCTCCGCTACATCCTGATATCATCTGAGAGGCAAAGTCGATTCCAAGCCAAACACATTTTCCCTAAACATATCAAGATGAGGCGTGATAGTGCTCTGATGAAAAGCACGCAGATGCTAAACAAAGTCCATTCAGCCTGCTTATCAGACTTAATTACCATTGTGATTCTTGCACATCTCCATATTGTCCTTCATCACGAAGTACCACATAGAGCAACAAATCTCCCATGACCTGCTCTTTCTTTTCAAAGTTTCAAATGTACGACGGTGAGTTTCGGAAAATCAGCAGACCAATCGCATACCATGTGGCATCGGGAGGTGAAGTCTGGGCAAACACAGGATCCAGAGTTGGTCCCCCAGGCCTCCAAGGCCACATGATCCCTCCCACCCATGGAGGAACCTTCTCTGCAGTCCACAGTGCAGATGTTTGGTTTTCTTTCACGTCCATGCACATCTAAATGTGGCTCACAGCAAGCAGATCCTAATCCACGGTCGAGGAAACCTCTCCCTGTGTGTTGTCTTTGCACATTTGCCCCCTTAGTCTGTTTTAACTCTGGGGGAGAAACGTTTTCCATTACTGAGGAAGGAATATGAATGGTAGCTTTGTTGGTCGCTTTCCTTGTTAGTTTTTGCCGGACCACCAACCACAGTGTACCCCTCAAACCGTTGATACCATCCTTCTTGTTCTCTTACTACAAACAGTACTCATTTTTTTTCTTCTTTGAGGATTGGTACTGTGTATCCTTTACGTTATTTCATTTATTGTCATGACAGGAAATAAGTACAGCGAGATGTTTGATCGGAATGAGGTCATCCGGGAACACAAATAGGATCCAGGGGCTGAACAAAGGTTGCTCAGTCCTTCAGGCCTGACCATGCTTATTTAGCGAGGAGAAGGAAAGCATCTGTTTTTTCATCTGCCACATACCAACTTCAGCACATTCTTTACTCACGCAGATTGATTTTACTTGACTGATGCTGAGATTAAATGCTATTCCTATACAAATACATAGTGCTGCAAATTGTACCAGATCTAAAATGCGCCATAAAAATTAATAATACATATGCCATCGTGCAATCTGACAACCTTCGGAGGCTTTCGTTGTTGGGATCAGTAATGTACGGACAAGTCTTTTTAAGAACTTAAGTAGATGATTGTTTGTTTTTGTGTCGGTCTGAGTTGGTTTCCTACTGATTGGTAGCAACCACATTAAGAGCCTTTTCACTGAGAACTGTCAGAGTGACTCAAATTGTGTCAAAGAGTCTCGAGGGGTCCATGACTCCGAGGTACCCATCTCACAAAACAATTAGCGACGTTTCATTCACCTGACCCCTTTAAAAACGTCTGGGCGATGTCAAAGAAATCATTCATTCAACACCACATGCACCGAAGTAGCCGTCTAACAACACCAATGGCCAGAAAAGTCACTTGGACCTACCCCCGTTTGGGGGAAGGTCGCAGTATCCAGGGATATTTCTTAGAGAGGCACGGCCGATTTGGTGAGAGGTTAGAAGGAGACAAACAGAGCCCAGGGTCAGTTTGTTTGGGATTCTTGAGAGGCGATAGCGATTCACAAAGCCCTTCTAATGGGAACCAGCTGACCGCTAATAAAGCTACAGACAAGCTTGGGCTATTTGCTTTTGTTGTGGATGTTCAGAGGGGGGCTTCTGTTGTTTGTGCTTGATTCTCGCAAGTCCCTCAAAAGGAGGCAAGAGAAATGTATACTGGGTCGAGTTTTTCCAACACAGATATTTGCTGATAAAGGGAAATCCTCCTGATCAGTTCACGTTGCTCAGATATTACTCAACTGTACTTCGACTGACTCTTGGATTGATGGAACGCTCGATGAAAACAAATCTGGACAAATATGACAAGAACTTGAAAAGCAATTATGGTGAAATTTTTACAAGTTTGATATACCCCCGTCTTTCTGAGTTATAGGTCATGTCTGGTGTCCAACCCCTGGATAACAACTCATCTATTGCTTGTCCAAAGTCAACACTGAGATCAAGATCGAGTTCAGTTGTGATTGAGAAGCAGCCGATCCAAGGGAATTTGTTTCCTGTCCAAAGATTGAAGTCTTTTATTTTGCCAAGTAGAGAAACAACGATTGTTTTGTCTGAGCTTCTGATGCCTTGGTCAAGAATGCCAACATTCCTTTGAGAAGCGGCTTGATGAATTACTGGAAATGCTCCATGGAAATGCTATTACAATTTGAATTCAACTCGAATTATGTCTAAATATGTGATTTTTGCAATTAGGCTAGCTTGGCAGTGTCCACATAGCTGACTTTCATGCAGTTGGCGTGGGTTTAAATCCTACACCTTGTGCCATTCACAACTGCGTATACTCCCTACTTTCCATTTCCCTTCACATACTTTACCGAGAGAATTTTTCACGCCGCACCTGGTTGCGCTGCACTGTAATTTATTTGAGGAAAAAGTAGGCATTTCATACAGCCTTGGAAACTGGTAATACAGCTAATTCTAGCGCATAACTCCGTTGGATGAATCAGAACCTTGTCCTAGCCAGCTAGCCAGTATTGACACAGTCCTGTTCTCTGCCGCTTAAAAAGCTCTCCCTGTTTGTAGTCACAGTCAACACCTTGAGCTACCTGGGTACAGCATCATTCCTACGCCACGACCAAAGGCTTCCTCAAGCCACGCATGTATAGAGGGCTCTCTGTGGAGAAAATGTACACAAGATTGAACGTCCTTTTCATAGCAATTCATGTAAACGACATCCTGTATGAATAAGCAAACCACCCCGACTTCAATTCAGAAATATCATGGCTTGTCCTCATGGGAAATGGATTCACACTGACCTGCCTGTTCCATAAATCATCTTGTTTCTGAAGTTCTTGAGACATTCAATATTTATTTTGCCATTGTCTTTGAAGAGGAAGACTTGATACTTGATGAGACATACCGTATTTTCCACACTAAAAGGCGCACTGGATTATGAGGCGCACCTTCAATGAATGGCCTATTTTGTAAATTTTTTCATACATTGGGCGCACCGCTTTATAAGATGCAGTATACAATGCTTCCACTAGACGGAGCTACACTCAAGGAAATACCAACAGAATAATCGGATGTCAGTAAAACTTATTTAATAAAGTAGCGACACAGTTCACTTAACCAACAACAAGTTATAACATTGACTCGTTAACGTTGAACTCTCTTGCCGCTGCTCTATTTCCGTGTTTAACTACGTAATCGATTGCCTTAAGTTGGAACTCTGCGTTGTCAGCATGTCTCGAGCAAGGAAGCAGCCAGTTTGGAGTCGAAATATTACCGTAATGACCATACACAAGGCGCATCGGATTTTAAGGCACGCTGTGAGCTTTTAAGAAAACGGAAGGCTTTTAGGTGGAAAATATGGTAATTGTCTTAGTTTGGGCTATCAACAGGCATGTCCCAACTCACTTGATAGATACAATGAATGTATTTTGGTGTTATCCATATTTGCCATTTGCAAAAGCAGGATATCGCCTGAAACCCACACTGTGCATTCTATAGTTGGAATCTTGGGTGGTTGGAGTCTAGTGATGGCCACTCACATCAAACAAGAGATAAACAATGGAAAGAAAGAATAAACGTGACTCTTTCAAAGTGGGATTATTGCACTTCGGACAAAATGTTTGGAAAATCAAAATTGAGTATCACGTTTTCTGCCAAGAGCATCAGGATTAATCTACAAAGAAAGTGGTCAAGCCATTCTGTTGCTGGCGGCTGATCCTTTCTACAACAGAGAACCAAAAGTGTAACTTATGAGGGGTTGAAATCTCTGCGGCATTCGTTTTCCAACAAGTGTGTCTTCGAGCCTGAAAACATTTAAAACGGGTGTCCTGTGGACTACCTGTGGAGCTTTTTCTTTTTTTTTTCAATATATGCATTTTGGATATCCGTTCATGGCAAATGATTTCTACATATGTTTAGTCCTGTCTAAATGTACCGACAATTACAGTTACCTTGGCAACAAAGACGGGACTGTAAGGTGCCAAACAACGTGGCATCTCATATTTAAGCTTGGCAAACAGACGTCAAAATATTTTCCTGATTAAAAGGCAACTGTGCTCGCTGAAAAAAGAAAAAAAAAAAAAAAAAGACGTTTCCTGTTGTGCTCAAAATAAGCACCCGCTAATCGCCGACTGTGTTATGCCTTTTGGGACACTTGGAAAACCGTTTTGTGCATATCCCTTCTTCCACAATGAGACCATTATAAGGAGATGATCACTTCTACACCCTCAGAATCGGTTGGCAAGATTGTTTCATTCCTGATTCATTTTGTTTAATTGTGCACCATAATCAGCTTAGAGGATTGCTGCTCTTTTGCTGACAAAGCCAGGGTGCATTTCTACCACAAGGGGGCTTCTATGGAATAGGATTTTGACAGCGTACTGTACCAGTGAATAGCGGCTCTGTTTAAGAACGCACTTTCTCAAGCATCATTCGCCAGCATGCCCGTTACAGTCGTGTCTCTTTAGGTGACCATGAATTGAGCTCTCTCACTGGTGGCACACACACACAGGGCAAGTGATAGCCTCCAGTGTACCAAAATATAATTTTCGCTATTTCCAACCTTCACATACAAGGGACTCTATCAAAGCTTCATATTCACAAACGCATGCGAACAACTCCAACCACAAGATAAATATATAACATGCCAGGATGTCTTTGGTTTTCTTTTTAACCATTGAAGCGCAATCTCCACCATGCTGTTTGTGCTGCGCATTAATGCGACCTGAACACTGGCCTTTTGTCCAGATATGCAGGTAGTGTTCTAAATTGGCCCAGTGACCCGTTTTCGGCTGTTCAAAATCCCCCGAGTGTTGGACTGGATTACTAATCTGGACAAGTCTGGTAAAATAAAAAAATGGTGTTTTCCGATGGAAGTGTATGAAATATGCAATATATCTCAACTAGGACTGCAACGTATAATTACTTTAATAATTGATGAATCCGTTGATTATGTAGTCGATTCCTCGATGAATTGGATGCAGGGCAGAAAATCCACAAAAATGCATGAATTATGGTTCAGTGACTGGTTTGTTCCATAACCAGTCAGAAAAGAGGCAAAAATGTTCATCATTGTCAAGTAAAAGCAGTTTGCAAATGTTGTAATTGCTTTAACACAAAGATCATAAATCTGCTTTCATGGAGGACTCCATATTTCTGAGAATATTTCCTGTTGAAAAGAGGAAATTGTAAAAGGATTTGGACAATTTAAAATTGAACAAGCTCTCCAAACGATTAATTCATTATCGCAATAACTATCGCTAAATATGATAGATCGCTAAATTTGATTGATGAGCTGTTGCACCTCTTGACACTTTGTTGTCACTTCACTATTGAGTTATCCCCTGTAGGAACTAGATGATATTAAAAAAAAAAAAAATCTTCACAACGTATAAACTTGAGCTGAGTTTGCAGGTCAGTCCATCTCTCCTTTAAGACCTCAGGAGCCTTCTCAGTGTAGGGGAGTCCGTAAACAAATCTGCCATCACCTCTCTCTCATCCCTGCCTTTACAATCACTGACTTTACTGTCCTCCAACTCCTCAAGTTGGGGGTGTGCACAAGCATCTTGGTGGGCGGGCATGGCCCCTTAAGGCACGCCCATGGCGACGGGTGTGACAATGAGGCAACTGGTGACTTCTTCCACAAGTAAAGCCCAGGGTGTGTCTGTGTGTGTGTTTGTGTGTGTGTGTGTGGGGGGGGGGGGGAATCACCAAAAAAGACATGTGAAGGTCGCACTTCATACACTAAACCTCATAAATGATGAAATCGTGTGTGGATTGGTTCTTGTGGCGCATGCAGCAGACACGCCACTAAACACAAATACACTGACTGCCCCGCCAGTTAAGTATGTGCCGCTTATTGGAACATTGAACTGTGGATCCAACAAAAACTCAACACAGCTCTGCTGACTTTCTGGCTTCGATGTAGTGTTTTAGACAGTGGAGGCTGCGCTTTATATCCTGCACGTCACACACTTGCCGATCCGTGCATGCGGTGCATGCAGCGGACACATTGGGACACGCAAATAACTTTTTTTTTTAACTTGCAGATATTACAGACATTACAGTCAATTTTTGTAGTTCTACCGCCAGCTAATTTCTCTCATCTCCGTCATTGTCATTTCTGTATTACCGCCCCGTGTTCCATTACTCCTCCCAAGCCACAACCTTCTCCATCTCTCCATCACTCGTCTCGTCTGAACCCCTTCTTCTCTTCTCCTTCCTGGCCTGCCATCCTCAGCATTCCTCAGGTTCACCACACAGAGCTTCATTGTGTCGCTGGGTTGGGGAGGGAGTTCCACCTTAGGACACCACACACTCACATACATATACATGCACTAGATCAAATTACACCCATTTCCTGATTTCAACTCTAACCAAACCTCACCATGGGCCATGAGTAGGATTTTGTACCCCTAAAGTAACACCCACCTGACCTGGTACCCTCCACATTTCTACCTACATTTTTGTACCTTCATGTCACTCCATCCCTGTCAACCATCGCTCCCTTTTTATTCCGCTCTCACTTACACTGCTTTTGGACATAAGCCACCAACAACAATCTCCACCCCCATTTAAAAAAAAAAAAAAAAATTAAACGCCATGTTTATAACCAAACATCCCGAATAAAAAAGGCCATTGATGAGCCTCAGAGTTTTCAAAGAGGTGGAAGGAAGGAAAGATGGAGCGGAGGGCATGAAGGATAATTTGCGGGGGCCACCTTCTCCTCTATAAAATACCTGAGATGCCAGAGTGAGAGCACCTCCGCCCTTGTGCGGCCAAACTGGCGCTTCATCATCATAGAGCTCCACTTCATGGCATCCATTGTCTCACTGTTCTGATACTTTTGAGGGGGTGTGACATTATAGCATATTTTAGGTTTTTCATGGCAAAATATTGCGATTTATGAATCACGTCCATATCGGGTGCTTTACCTTTGTATCATTCGTAAACTCTCCCACATATCACAAAGTCGCACGGGGTCTGTGCACGCGCTGACCCATTTCATCATTTCATCAACCTCCAGGCTAATGAGTTCAATTGGAACCATTTGAGAGATTACCACTTGTGACTGAGAAACATAATTCTGTAAGTCTCCGAGATTCCACAACCAGTCTTGAACAGCAGTGTTGTTTCCCTCCTGAGAAAAGGTCTGATGCCACCGATTGGAAAGCATATGGGGAGATCCTTCCAGCTGACATCCGTGGTACATTTATGTTATCATTCTGGTGTACATCGCCGACTAAACGCATCTGACACACACACACACACACACACACACACACATCTGCGAGCAGAATCACAACGCCCGACTGCACACACAATGCACGCTTCGCACACTCCGGGCCGCCACTCCGGCATTCCTGAGAGGCTTAGGTTGAGGCTGAAAAGAATGAGCAACCACACTGAGGGGATCTCCTCAGCAGATAAAACAGCATGTGGATGGTTTTGAGCCCTATTAGGCCATTCAACGTAACCACAGTGATGGGAGGGCAGCAAGTATCAGTTTCCCCATTAGGCTGTTATCGAGTTCTTGTCACAGTGAATTCTTTTCTCGAGTCTCGTGTTCCGTTGGAAAGTTCAGAAGACATCCCAGGCCACTGAGGTTCCACTGCGAAATTAATGCCCTGCCAATAGTTGACACCACCGACAAATGTTTAGAATTGTCTGTACTCATAATTTAAAATATACCACAGACTATGATCCCCAAAATTGTTTCATATGATAAAAATTTGAAATCTCTTATATTATCCTTAAAAATAAATGGCTGGACAATGATTGGACTTCACATCAACATTGCGATTTTAATAGAATGATTGCATTCAATTATTTACCTGACACCTACATTAATCATGGGGCATCTGGGTTGTTTCTTAAAGTCCAAGACTCTGTGTTCGGATCTCAGCTCCTGTCTTTGTCTGTGAAATTTGTGCGTGCTCTCACATTCCAAAGACATGTATGTTAAGTTCATGATCCACAGTTTTTATTTGAGTGCAATTATCTGTTTGCTGTGTGAGTGACTTTCGACCAGTCCATGGTGTACTCCGCTTCACTCATTAAAAGTCGGCTTGGGCAACTCGTCATGGGTATAAGCTGCTTTTCTCACCAAAAAGTATTTGAGGTAGCCTCCAGCTCATCCTTGTCGCTGACATGAATTGGATGAGTGGTCTTTTTGTTTTTTTTTTTTTAAGGAAATCATCATAGCTTGATGGGCTCAACTTCCCATTTGACGCTTTGGCTCATCAGCTGTCACTGTTTGTAAAATTTTGTACTCAAACGTGACACCGCCGAACGATTTCGGTGCGCACAAAGCAAAACAATTCAAAAGTCAGTCAAGCTGGCCGCTTTCTAGGACTGAACATCCATCAGCGGCCGTAGACATGGTGATGTTATCCCTCCTGTGTCGAAACACCAAGTTTGCACGCCGCTCAACTCGACTCATCCAAAAGGGCACAGAGCCGAGGAAGAAGCTCAAAATCTCACTTGGGTGTGAGGAATCCTCTATTTGAGGAAGTCTGGTGTCTTGTATGTGTGAGTGTGTCCGCCTACATGACGAAGTCAATGTTGCCTGTTGGTGTGTGTGTAATGGAGGGAGTGAGAGCGGAACACAACAGTGACAGTGCAGGACTGTATTGATTCAGCTGGGAAAGGAGCAAGTTGCCATCAGGCCAGAAGAAGATTTATAGATATTACCCGCATTATTTTTGACAATGGGCAGCACGGTGGTCAACTGGTTAGAATGTCCGCCTCACAGTGCAGATGAGCAGGGTTCAAGTCCGGCTCCACCCTTCCGATGTAGAGTTTGCATGTTCTCCCCGTGCTTGCGTGGGTTTTCTCCGGGCACTCGGGTTTCCCCCCACATTGCAAAAACATGCGTGGCAGGTTAATGGAACACTCTAAATTGTCCCTGGATGTGATTGTGAGCGCGAATAGTCATTCGTTTATGTGTGCCCTCTGCTTGGCTGGCAACTGATTCAGCGTTTAACCTCCCTATTGCACAAAGCCAGTTAGAATAGGCTCCAGCACCCCTGTGACCCTCGTGAGGATCAGTGGGTTAGAAAATGGATGGATGGATGGATGGATGGATGCTTCCTCAAGCTGTTCCCGCAAAGTTGACAGCATGCAATTATTATTCCTCTCTGTGGCGGCTCAAATTTAAAAGATACATATTAATTTTCTTTTTACACTGATATTAATTCATTAAAAAGTGTGTCTGGAAACTACATGCCACTCGTGGTCCTCGTTCCTGACATACTGTGTTTTGAGGTTCCAAACTCCGTGCGGGCCCAGAGTATTGAAGAAAAGCGAGCACCCATAAAGACATTTAGGCATTTTGTGATGGCAGCACTTCATATTCAACAGATCCACCTCGTGTGAGCATTCCAAGAGCCATCTTGTGTATCCATGCAATTAAAAAGTCAATTTCTATTTGATGTCCCCTTTAAGTCAAACCACAAATTCTCTGTCCCCCTCCCCACTTTCCTTTGTTTTCTTTGAAGAGAATGATTCCAGATGGTTCAGTTAAGAGGAGCTGGAGGTGAAGAAATCCTTCACGGTGGACGACCGTGACAGCTCACACTGACTGCGAGATAGTGCCTTTCTGGTTGAGAACCGAGCTGACCTAAGTCATGAAATGCTGTCTGTTTTTCATCAGCACTCAAGGTAGACTCACTTTTTTCACCAGCTCAATGTCACATAAAGCACTGAATCCTAGTCCTCACTGTCGTTATTCTGCAAAATCTATGAAAGGGAGCCGTTTTTGCTTTGCACTCTCTCTCTCTCTCTCTCTCTCTCTCTCTCTCTCTCTCTCTCTCTCTCTCTCTCTCTCTCTCTCTGTTCCCATTTTTGTTCCCATTTTCCTTCCTACACAGTACTGTATTTGCATCCTATAGGATTGACACAAAGTTGAGTGTAGAACACTCCACTAACAACCATCCATACTTCTACCTTCTATCCCACTTACCCTGTTCAGTGTCATAGCTGTTCCTCGACAATAATTTGGGTGACATGCCCTCAAATCTTTCCATACATACATTTTCACACAACATACATTTTCATCCTCAAACAATGACTTACGTAGCCCAAGACTAAGAACGACCAAGCAACAAATTTCAAGAGGCTTCTAATAATTGCACAAGTGACATTTGAAACTTTAAAAGTGTACAGACTTCGACTCCCTGCTTCTGTCTGCTGCTCTGAATATGTCTGCTTTCTCTATTAGCAAGTCCACATCTGCAGCAGGTCCTGCGTTTGGATGTGCAAAGGCATTTGTTTCAGTCAGGCTGCCTGGCTTCCTGCTTTCAAAAGCAATTCATCACCCCTAAACATTGTCTACTTTCAAAGCACCATGATCTCGAACCGTGTCAAATTCTGCCGTTAGTGGGAAGTTGTGATTTGAATATATGGTTCTGCTCAATAATAATAATAAATCATTGACCTTCATAGCGTGAATTGAAAACAATCGTGTGGAATCTAATATCGTCAGATCGAAAAGAGGCCTCTTCCAAATGTGGGGAAAAATAATCAGATATGTTTCTGTCAATGTCAGATGTACTGCATCAACGGCTACTTGAGCTCATCAGAATACACAGATCGGTGATGTATACGCACCCACATCTGCACAAACAACATGACCACACAAACTGATAATCGGGCTTAAGTTGAGCCCGATTCCAACTCCTGATCAAGGGCAGAAATGGCCCGATCATCTCATGTCTCTAAAAGATACAAAATGATTATCCTGTGTTGTGAATTATGTTAAGAGTGAATTTTCTCCCAGCCTCTGCTCGCAAAACGCCGGGGAACTCGAATCGTAAATGTTCAACCTTTTCACTGTTTACGATGGCATGTGGTCAACACTGAGTTGGGCCGAGCCTCAGACTCCGTGATTGATTACAGGAAACGGAACGAGATCTAAATAGGAAGCGGCCTGAAGCTAGCGCTGTTGTTAGACTTTAGCTTTACGTTAGACTCAAGGTTAGCCTAGCATAGCTTCTTGAGGTTATTCTTCTACTACTCTTTTCTTCTTCATTGGGTTTTCCAGCACTCTGAATGCTGCAGGCTTCATGACACCTCTCACAGGACAGTATTGGTACTACACCAGATTACTGCTTTATAGGCGTTCGCTGCTTTAATTTTGTCTGTAGGTCTACGTTGGACTTCAGATCTGACTCATCATACAAAGACAGTATAGGAGTGTGAAATCTGTTGTGGCACAGTTGAGTTATGCGTCAGAACTCATGAACACACATGAAATTTCCACCGCTGCTTTTTTTTCCTCATCATCATCACACAAGATTACATCCATTTTCTACCCATTCCAGTACTTTACTTTGTGTATCCAACAAAAAGAAAAAAAAAATCTTAAAACATGAAATTAGGCCTGTTTCCCACCAATTCCAGTAGGTTGCTTTTTGGAGAAAATCTACAAAATTCTCTCTCTCTCTCTCTCTCCTCGAGGATGTTCTCTCTGAAAGATGATTTTGGTTGAAGCCGGACTGGCACTTTGGCGTCGGCCACTACTCACCAGAATAGTACGCGCTTTGTTCGAGACGGCCACTGACTTCTGCAAACACGCCGGGGTTGGCCTGTTGACTCTGCATGCTGCGAGCCAGACAGAGGCGTGTGTCTTGAGTCTGGAGCAGGTACACAAAGATGGCCTCTCTGACACATCCCCGCATACACACGTGTCTGCACTCAGGCTAGTATCGAAGCTGTTGTAGGAGCTCGTGGTGGAAGCATTTCCATCTGCGTCACATCATCCACACGGACAATAGCGCACTCTATTCATACAAAAGCTAGAGCTTCACATCCTGTGCAAAAATGGGAAAAACACACGCGGCAGCATCAACGCCAACTCTGCTTCCAAACACAATTAACCTAGAAAGCCTCACTCCCAGGGCGGTCCTCGACACCAGTAAAGTATCATTTATTTATGGGCAATTTTCTGATTTATTTGGCCATTCTGGAGGCATATCAGTGTTCCGGTTCCCAGCCACTCTTTCTGTACTCTCCGTCAATAAACATTGCAGTTCATAAGAGCAGTGTTTGGGGGAGGATGTGACTTTAGGATTATTGGAGGTGTAAAAACAGTTGCCGCTAGGATGCGTACTGAACGTTTTTCTCCAGAGACTCATTTATGCAAATGAACAGAAATGCAACGGAACGAGCGCAAACATATACAGATGGCAAAGATGTGAAATACAGTATGTGCCTTGTCTCGATAAAAGTTAGGAAAGACTGCCTTAAAGGAGAAGTCAAATTTTTTTCAATCATGTTCTATACGATGCCACCAGTCTAAAAACAGTCTTGTGATTAATATTACGATTGCGCAATTCAAATTACTGTATTGGCCCGAATATAAGACGGTATTTTTTGCATTGAAATAAAAAAGTGGGGGTCGTCTTATATTTGGGGTCTAGACATTATACCCATTCACGACGCTAGATGGCGCCAGATATCATTGAAGCGAATGCTGAACTTGACTCCCCAGGCCAAAGTGAACCCCTGCCACGAAGAATAAAAATAAAAATAGCGGTAGTACGAAGAAGAAAAATAAAAAAATAGCGGTGAGAAGGAAAAGAGAAGAAAATAATAGAAGAGACAACAGAAAATGGAGAAACGTAGTGACAAACTGGAGAAAAGTGGGCAGCTGAGGAGAAGTTATGATGTAATTTACATTTAAAAAACCAGAAGCCATTCATTTACGAATGTGATAGCACTTTAGATTTGAATGAGGCAAAATAACATGCCTTTTCTCTCAAATATATTGTTATAATCATTTGTTTCAGATGCACTGTAATTATTTTCTGTATAAAAATTAATTTGATGTTCAAAAAGTCTTTTTTCAAACTTCAGTCTTGAAAAAGAGGGGGTCATCTTATAATCAGAGCTGTCTTATATTGGGGTCAATACGGTAAGCAGCCATTATCATCCATCTCTGGGGGCGGCTATTTTGACACTTGCTATCGACTGAAAATGACATCCCCGTTGATTGGGTCTTAAAACGACCAATCACGGCTCTCCTATTCTTTGAATTTGGTCATGTGGCGTTTGCAAGTTGAGCCATGATTAGTCGTTACCTGAGAAGCAGTTTTATTGCTTCTATAGGCAAACTGGCAGGGAGCAGTTACTGATGTCATAACATTTTGTTATCCCGGCCACAATGTCACATGGCCTCAGTTTGAACACTAGCCCTGCTTTGTGCGCCGTCGGCGGCGTCCCACCCACTCACTTTCACCACTTTCTCCCCCCGATCCTTCCCTCTCGTCATCCATCCCTCCTGCATTCCATCCTTCCCACCCACCTTACGGCTCTCTCTTTTTTAAATTCCTGCAACTGCACTAGCCCCTTTCCTCTTCCCTTTCTCCCATCATTTCCCCGCTGATTGTCTTTCCAGACCTCATTCCAAAACAGCTTCAGACGGAGACGCTTCCCATCATTTTTGCTTCCATTAAAGTGTACTTGAATTGTTAGCGCACACGCTTGACCGTATGACGTTCCTGTCATTACATTGCTGAGTAAATTGACCAGGGCTTGGCTGAGTTTGCTGTAGCTACCTTGTGGCTTTGAAGGAGTAATCAACATGATATGTTAATTCAATCTGTGTTCTACCTCACTCGCTAAGCTAACCGAACTTGAATGCATTGATTTCTCCGCGGCGTTTTCACGTTATTTTCTGTCTCCACGACGGAAATGCCACAACGTGCGGTGTGCGGTTGTCCCGTTAAAGTCTGGGAGAAGTGCAACATGCACATTTTATGTGCGATAAGAAATGTTCTCTTACAAGGTATCTCTGCGAGTTCCACTCCAAGATTTGTCTGCATTATGTTGTCAGAACCATCAACGGTAAAATGAAAGCAAATCCCATCGGGACAAAATTTGCTGCGAAATGTGAACCTAACGTGCAAGTCAAGATTCACGATATAGTGATAATATACTCTAAATGGTCGATGCAATCAGTGAAGTTCTTTGAGAGATTCTCGTTATTCCGTACAGACATCTTGTTAATCCATTACGTATAAGGCAGTGGTTGTATATTACGAGTACATTGGTGAACTTATTTTTTCACAATATTCTAGTTGGAAAAGTTGCCTGCAGTTTATTTTAAGTTTTATGATGGCTATTGTATCACACAGTTTGGGGCAGAACAAAAATTCTAAACGCAAACAAATCAGAAGCTGATTCATGTCCCACGAGGGATTGTTTGAATTGTTATCTGACTGTGTTCCTGCCTCTATGCCCGTCATATTTTTTATTTTGCCATCTGCCCCATGTTGACAAGGAATCAGCACTGTGAGTTTGCCTGATGATGCCATTTTTCAATTTTTACCCGATGATTCCTCTCCGGCAACAAACAACAAAAGACTATGCAAGAATACGATGTGACCAGGAATGAGAATGTGAATAATTGTGTTGAGCCAAGCCGCTGTAGACTTTTTTGTTTGTGTGCTTTGCAAGAGAAAATAGAAGTTTAGAAAGTTGAAGAACATCATCATCCAGCAAGATAAATTCGTTTTCCTGGTATGTAGTCCACATGCTGTACGCGTTTGATGATGCCCCACCATTTTCATTCCTATAAACACACCACTGAACTTAAACTGCATGCGTGGGGTTTGAACATGCAAACTCCACATCAAAAATGCCCAAACCTTCAACCAGATTGTAGAGTCGACTGCCTCCAAAGCTGATATTAGGTCTGCAGTCCATGAATGTGTAATTGGTAGTCTTGTGATCTTGTGACTTTCATCGTGAAGTTGCAGGCTTTATGGGATGGCCACAGTTGTTAAAATGAAACAATTATTAGTTTCAGTTACATAGTCAAACCGACAGCGGCATGGTAACCTAGTAGTAAGCAGGACTGCCTCAGTATTCTGGGCTTGAGGGTTCGAATCTCGGCTCCGGCCTTTCTGTTTAGAGTTTGCACCTCAGGCTGAAAAGCATGCGTGTCAGGTTCATTGACAACTTTTTCCGTTTGTGACCCGCAAATA
Organism: Hippocampus comes; assembly: GCF_001891065.2. NCBI lineage: Eukaryota > Metazoa > Chordata > Actinopteri > Syngnathiformes > Syngnathidae > Hippocampus > Hippocampus comes. The sequence continues at coordinate 18,228 of NW_017842058.1, read as the reverse complement.
GCTCCGCATCCAAATGCGGACCAGCAATGTTCATGGCAGTGTGTAAATTAACAAGTGGAAATGTCAGCTTGTTGTATAGGATTAAGTCAGAGGTTTCCCTGTTTGGCTCAAGCACTCATGTCATTGAATGAAATTGTTTTTGGCATTAGTCGTCTTCTCCTGTCCAGGCGTGGAGCCTGTGAGGCTTGCAGGTGTTTATGACGGGATATCCCCGTAATCATGTCGGAACTCAATTAATGATCCTCACAAAGCAACACACACAACCCTCCCCCACCCCTTCCCCCAATTGGCCAAGTGGATCGGGAGAAGAGACTCTGGAGTGCACCAGCTGCCGCCGTAGCCAATAAAGTGGCCGAAGGTCAAAGAGCACAGGTCACACACACAACCTGCTTCGAGGTGAGGACCCTACAAAAGATGCAGCCAAAACTGTCTCCCCTGTGATTTATATTTTGAAACAAATTAAAGCCATCAACATTTTCTCCTTTAAAGCAGAAAATAGATATCATTTGCATAATTTGAAGTAGTCTTTTAACATTTCCAATATTTGTGTTGATGTCGCACTTGACACGTTTGCGTCATCGTTCCAAAGTTCTGGGTTTGAATCTCGGCTGAAGGCGTTCTATGTGGAGTCAAAAGCTTGAATGGTAGGTTTATCAAGGACTCAATTGTTGTGAATGTGAATTGGTGTTTGTCTATATTTGCCTTGTGATGGGCTGGCAACCAGTCCAGGGTGTACCCCGCTTCTCAGCTGGGAAAGGCTGCAGCTCGCCTGCTTTTCATCACCGTGACAACCATAGCATAGCGAGGAACTAGTTGTCATACATCTTATATTCAGAAGAGAAAAAAGGCACGCCATAGTGATGAAGTCAAAGCATAATTGGCATTTTCAGTCATGGAGGCAGCACTTCATCACCAAACACAAAAAAAACTTTTTTCCACAATGACAGCTTAACCAAAGATTCGAGTATGTACTGCTTTACAAATGTTAACGCTGGTAATGCTGTTGCTAACATGTGCTAACCCTGCAGCTCTGCTTACCCCAAATGATGGACATTTGCTGAGCCTCGCTACCAACTCATGGGCGCAGAAAATCAATGCGGTGGCGGCATTGTGTAAATTAGCCCCGCTGTTATTTCGCAATCTCCCAGAATTCAAAACGGCTCTCTCAACGTACTCTCAATACATTTTCAGAAATAAGCAGCTAAAAGAAGATGTACTTGTTTCTCTATTTTTGAACTTGTGGTGTGGGCAGACACTCCAGAGACCATATTTTTGTACACAATATTAAATAGTAGTATTTCCATTGTACAATATGTCCCCTGTAATCCAAATGCTACTGCAATTGATTCGGTTAGCATGTGTAACTGAGCCTAATTTTCTAAGCGTGTCATGTTTTGCAATGACAAAAGCTCAAGTGAAATATTTCATGAGTTATTGTGGTCCAGTGCAAACCACCCCAAAATATGCGCACTTTTGAACAAACCTGTCGAGGCAAACGCGTCGGTATTTTCAGGTCAGCCTCGGGGTGTGATCTGATTCCTTTTTTTGTCAGATTCCACTAGAAGGCATATTTTCTGATGTATGAGGTTTGCTGTGACATGCTGACATGTGTGAAGCGACATTCTAGTTTGAGGGGAAATTCATGTGTGCTTATTTGGTGATTTGTGTATTTTTCCCCCCACATGACACCTGTTGGGAGTGCATTGAGGTCACAACAAAGCAGGGGGAGAAGCATAAAAAGCTTTCTATGAACCGTACAGGAAGGAAAAGGGGGAGGGCAGCAAATTTGGGATGAAAGTTTTTTTTTTTAGAAAGGGGGCTTCAGTGGCAGCACGTGGGGAAGGGAGTGGTCTAGGACTGATGGAGGGAGTTGTGTGTGCAGGGTGGTTGGGTGTGTGACCTGGTAGACAGAATGGGAGGGAAAGTGGGCTCAGATTTCAGCCTCACTGGGGGTAAGGGGCTGGGCTGGTCCTTGGGAATATACGAAGATTCATTCAAGGTAACGGGGACATAAAACTACTGCTTGTGGCCCTCAAAGTGGTCGGTGCTGAGCTTGTTCCTGCAGGTTCGAGTCCTGCCTGCTGGATTCCCTCCCCCCCCTCCTTCTCCCTTGGTTGCCGCTCGACAAGGGTGACTGTTGAATGGTGCTGCTTTGAAATCGCTGGAGGACACACGAACTTTAGAGACTCCCTTTGCGCAAGAAGTTTCTCCTTCCAGGGCCACTGCGTGTCTAATATTTAGACATGGTCAGCTTCCTGGATTCAAGGACTCTACTGCTATTTGCAGCCGCACAAGTGTGCCTATTAGCCATTGTCAGATGTCAGGACGACAACCGTAAGTGCCCTTTACTTTGCTGTCCGCTTCTTTCTTCCTATGAGGTCTCGGGGTCATTTTTGCGCACGGGGCAACTCTTTTACGCACAAGTTGGAAACAGTTTGCAAGATGTGGAGCGCAGGTGTGTGTGTGTGTGTGTGTGTGTGTGTGTGTGTATGTGTGACTAAGAGTTATGTGCACCTTTTGGCTACTAAGTGGGATAGTTGCCAGTGTCCGCTGCTTTCCGCAGTGGCATAAAAATAAGTGAGTAAAATGATAAATGATAACTCACACAAAAGCTGGAGCTAAATCTCAAACGTTAGCTTTGATTCCCCCTGGGTGTTTTTCTTACTCTCCCTCCTCCAGTCCTGCTGCAGTCTTAAGATGAACACCTGTGGGTGCTTTATGAACACTACCAGGCTCTCCTTTTAACTGTCTATTCAATTAATACATACCTCAAAGTTTGTACATTCAAAAATACATTGAGAAAAGGTCCTTTAAATGTTCCTAATTTCAATTTGTGCATCGTTTGCACCTGATTTTTTTTTGTCGTTTTTTTTTCTTTGTTAATGTCATTTTACTACATTTTAATCATGTGCCACCGATGTACTTTTTTTCAGTATCCATGGTTCTTCAAGTACCACCGTAATGACCAAGATTAAAATGCAGCAGTGCAGGAGGTTTAAGTGTTCATCAAAAATTACTTTTTATTCCAAAAAATTTATATATTTTTTTGTTAACAATTATAACTATTCATTATCATTAACACTGGACATGAATATTTGGGGAGAAAAAAAAACTATTGTACTTTAAAGTGAAATACAACTGAACGGTACTTCACAAATGTCCTATCTAGCTATCTAATTAACTCAGAGATTCTTACACATACCACTAGACGTAGCATACTTTTAGGTTCACTGATATTGAGCGTGAGGAGGAGGGGGTGGGCAGAAAAAAAAAATGAAAGGTGGTCAGGCTCAAGGGCCTTTGGTGAAAAGTGATCACATTCCATTGCCGTCAGAGGGCATCCAGGCAAATCCGAGCTTGCCTCCTGTTTTCAAGTTCAGCCCTGGGTAATATTTGCATGAAAAATTTAAATAAACAGCACTCCATCAATAATCACATAAGTTTGCCCTTTAGTCCCTTTAAACTCAAATTGAGTATCCACAAGCGATTTAAGAGTGAGGGATCGGCTCCAGGAGTAACGTTCCATAAGCAAGTTTTCCATCTGCTTTAAAGATTGGCCATAAAATGTGACTGTTGGCTTGTGTGCAAGCGAGGGATGATTGGTGGGGAAAGACAGAAGAGAGGGGCTTTTGTTATCTTCTAGAGAAGGAGCAGATTCAAGGTGAATTTACACCTAAAAATGGGCCAGTCAGGTCTCAGGTTACGCTCCCCAAAAAGCTTTGGCTGGAGAGTGGTAGTAAAGTCAGCTGAGGCAGGCTTGGGTCTCTTTTTGACCTTTTCAGCTTGAGAAAAAAAAGTGCAACAAAAGAACTAGACAGTATAAGATGGAAAACAGCTCTTCAAGATGCACCTGGGAACACTTTATGCTTTTCATCCCCCCTCCCCCATCACCAGCACATCCACTATTCTGGATAGAAAAATTGCCAACATGACAGCGTCTTATTTGCATAATCACAATGTCTTCTTTTGATCGAGGCGGACGTACGTCTTTTGACCGCACATCAAAAGGTGTGCGCATAAAAGCTGATCCGCCCCCTTGCCGCCCCCAACCGCTGGCACCAAGGTGGGCTCCCAAGAACGCACCCTGTGTTTACATAAGGCCCTAAAAGTTAGTGAATTGCCCGCTCTGTCTGCCCCTCCAAAAAGGACACATTCATTCATGGTTTACGCAGTGGGGGCCTTAAGATCACATCCACCTGAGCGCTTTTCCTAAAGGTAAACACAGCTACTGTATTTGGAGGATAGGGGGCGGGGGGCTTTTCTCTATCCCCTCCAATGGATTGCACACGCAATCAAAACATCTGTGAGTGGAAAAATCAACTCCGGTGGTACAAAAGACCAACAAGCTCATTGTTGGGGATGGGGGTGTGCACCTTAATGTACAGTAGCGGCACTGAGAGGCATCAGATTGACATGCCAAGTTGACGTCTGAATGTCAAGTCAGTCTCTCATGTCCACTAAATGGAAAGCAGCCCAATGTTTTTGGGGAAGGGCCTCCAGCTCTTTTGAAGTTAGTGCCTGCAGTTCTCAGTCCTGCAACGTTACACTGCCACCCAGTGGCCATGTCATAGGTTACCTTTAAATGGGATTGAAGCATCCCAGTTGGGATTTGGTAAAACCAATGTGATTCATAACTGAGTCAATTTGTGGTGAATGTGTGTTTGTGTGCGTTTAAAAAAAAGTCTGTAGGAAGCTATGTGAAGAGAAATGTTCCATGTTTCAATCTACTTTATGAACAATGATTCATGAACAAATGCCATCGCGGCAACCAAATCAGGCATTTTAAACATTTGAAGGTTCAATGTTTTAGGTGATTTTTGTTGATCACAGCGCCCCTGAATTTTTGTGTAATTAAAATTGCATATAGCAGGCTGGCTTTAAGTTTTCTATTGGCACGGTTGGTAGGTTGCCCATTACGAGCTGTAGTGCATGTTGCTAAATTACCATTTGGAAATGATTAGGAATGAAATTTTAACTTTACAATTTTGCCACTTAGGCTGACTTGTGTCATTTCCAGACAGAAGATAATCAGCCCCAAAAAATCCATTTTAAAGTTTGTGAATCATTTTGGGTTTAGGAGTACATTAAACAGTGTCGGAGAGGGAATGCTAATTAGTGTGATACTTTTGTGTGTGTGTGTGTGTGTGTGTGTGTGTGTGTGTGTGTGTGTGTGTGTGTGTGTGTGTGTGTGTGTTGGGCGGCTGGTTACAACATGAGACGCACATGCACAAAACTGCTTTTGTAAAGGTAATGATGTGTTTTGCTCTTAAGTTGAGTGATTGCGGTGATGCTCAACCGCATTCCATCACATTGAGAGTTGAGAGTTGTATGTAATATTTTGCTTCTCATATGGAGCTTAATCAGGCAAGTGTCATGTATGTCATATCAGCTTTATGTATTGGATGAAGCGCTTACAATGTGTGTATGAGGAGTGTCCTCCTGTTTCCCCAGATGCATCCCAATAAATTGAAACAGAGCGTCTCAAACTGCGGTCCAACGACACCCGTGGGTACATGAGTCGTAAGATTCGCAGTCCACGAAATAAAATACAAAAAAAAAAAAACTTATCAGTTTATGTGATTTTAAAAGAGTGCATACATACATTTGGGGACAATACAACGAATCTGACAGAATGTTTTTGTTAATTGTAATTTACTCTCAAGACATGAAAACATTTTTTTAAAGCCAAATAAGAGTACACATTTTTGGTTATGTTTAATTGATGTTGGAATTATGAGTGGCTCCTTGGAAAAATGTATCCCCTAATTTAAGAATATTGTAGAAAACGTCTATTTCAATAGCTCCATTCAAAAAGTCAAACTCATATACACAGTAGATTCACTACAGATCGTGAAATATGTCTTCATACTCTGTTTTGATGAGTATATTTTACAGCTAAGGAAAAGACCAAATCAATAAATTAGAATATTAGGTAAAAAAGAATCAGCAAGATTATTTTAGGGAAAAAAATAGGTAGGAATTGGCCTGAATGAATGTTTGGAATTGACTCCTGAAACAAACAAGCTTTTCTATTATCTTCGACTTTATTGGGATGCACCTGCTACTGTGAAATCTATCAAATGTTGACATGTTCTTACTTCATCTCATCGCCAACCTTCGCATGCACCCTGACACCCGTGCCCTCTGGCCCGCTGCAGAGGAGGGTGCCCCTAGCTGCTTGCAGGACGGCCAACGTTATAGCGACAAGGACGTGTGGAAGCCCGAGCCATGTCGCATCTGCGTGTGCGACACCGGGACTGTCCTATGCGACGAAATAGTCTGCGAGGAGCTCAGAGACTGCCCCAAGCCTGAAATCCCATTCGGAGAGTGTTGCCCCATCTGCGCCGCTGACTCTTCGCCGCCCATTGGTTGTAATTTATTTATCTCAAACTTCTCATAAATAAATTACCCATCCGCCTGCAAAATCATGTTGTTTACTTTGGGCCCAATTGGATTTACCTTTTATTCAGTTTGCCCTTTCAAAGTAAAGACATGACTTTCGAAAAAGAGCAGATCTCACTGAAACGCTTCCTTAATGTTTTTTTTTTCTTTTTCCACAAGCTCACCTTGGCTGCACCTTGCCAGAATAGTCTTCGCCATGTAAAAAAAAAAAAACATGTGGCAGCCATTAAAGGAAATACCTCAAGTCAATGAGACGCAGCTTCACATTTCTCCTTCACATCCCTCACTCTTCTCTTTGCTTTTATGTGTGAGATGTGGTGAGAAAACGGTGGCGGCTTGCCGGTTAGGGCTTCATGAATGAGGTTTATATTAAAAAAAAAAATAAAAACTCCCTGAGGAAGCGTGAGTGAAATCAAGTGCCTGCCTGGCGTCGGGTGGAATCCATGCACCTCAAATTATCACGTTTCAGGAGATCCCAAAAATGTCCCATTTATTCAGCCATTAGCATTGCATCGTCAAGGAGAGCAAGTCATTTTCAACAACTAACATTGGTCAATCATAAAAAAATATACAAATCAGACCAATATTAAAGATTTGTGAAAACGTGAATTTTACCAAAATGTGACATTGGAGGTTTCGGCCCGATGCCAGCAAAAATTATGCTTGTTAGCAGTGCAACACAAAATGGCAGCAATAAATACCTGTGTAGCCATAAAGCTATTAGGAGTAATAAATGGCATAGTTTCTTATTAGAATTATACATTTGGCTTCCAAATGTGCTAGTTTTTCTTTTTGTGGACTGGCAGTAGGATTTCTAAGGTCAGTATGAGGAAATATCATTTTTATATTGTCACTGTCCAATGAAAAACTTTTTTTTTTTAAATTCAGAGTATAAACATTTACTTCACTTATCCGCACTGTTGGGCGAGAGCCTGTCATAGCCGGTTTTGCACACCCTGGACTGGTCGCCAGCTAATTAGCACACACAACCATTCCCATTCGCACCTGTGGACAATTTAGTCTTCAATGAAGCTAACATGAACGTTTTGGCACTGTGGGAGAAAACCCACTCAAGCATGGGACGACTATGTCAAAGCCACGGAGGAAGGCAAAAACCCAGATTTGAACCCCGAACCTCAGAACTGTCAGGCTGACATGCTAATCACTACTACATTGTGTCGAACCGTCTAATACTTTCCCAAAAAATTTTTCCAATTTCCCTATTTGTTGATTTCTTTTTGAGTTCTTGTGCTAAAAAAAAAGTACATCAAAAACACTAATGTTCTTTTTTGATTTTCATTGGACAGTGCAAATATATTTCCCTCCCTTTAAGAGATCGTGTTTCAATGGTGCTTTCAAACAAAGGCAACAATGCCGAAATATTATTTGAATATATACGAGGTGTCGCAAAAATGTACTCACTCTTGACGCCCGATATTTTTTTTGATTAGACCAGTGATTCTCAAAACTTTTCACACCAGTTGCTGCCTCAAAAAATACTTGGCTCTCCAAGTACCACCAAAGTGGCCAAAGTTCAAATCCAGTCGGTAGTAGGCGTAAGTCTTCATTAAAAAAATGAGGCTGAGGTTTCATTCCTAAAAAGTATATTTAATATTTTTGTAAGCCATTCTAATCCACGCAGTTTGCGCATGAAGACTAGCCCTAAATATACACAGAATTTTTTTTTTCAACAAAAACTTTTACACACATCTATTTTGTCACGTGGTTGCACAAAAAAAAAAAAAAAATCTGGATCCAGATACATTTTGTAAGTAGACTACGTCCCCTTAAAAAAATGTATCTGCATGCAATTGATTTTATTTGGTGCAACCACTGAACAAAAAGGAAATTGAGTAAAAATTTTTTCAGTGTCGGAAAATTTAAAAAATGGCCTAATGAATCAAATAAAATATACTGCACAAAAGAAAAATGTTGTAGCTAAATAAATGTTTGAAAAGAAACAAAAGATGAAATAAAAACAATAATTACAACTCACCTGGAGTTTAAAAACATACTGCACTGGATTAAAAAAACAACAATTTGAAGCCACTGTAACATGCAGTATGAACATTTAATTCAGTGATTCTTTCATGCACCAGTAGGGGGAACCTGTGTACCACTTTTTCTCAAATGATTTATAGGCCGTTTTCCTCAATGCTGCTAAGTTATTATGTATTAGATCGACTATTGTTTTCTTTAATTAACCTCATCAAACTTGTATATATGTTAATAAGCACGTCAAAACAAAGCGTATGGGGAAATGGGTTGACATTGTGAGTACATTTTTGGGGGTCACCCTGTATTGTTTGTGCTTTCTACCATCGCCCGCTGCCCGGTGGATGGTCTGAAAAATCCGCTTTCTGCTTTAACGCTTAAGATGGAACGTCAGCAACATCCAAATGGGCAATTAGGGGTACGAAAATATCACATTTTTGCAGGTTTTTCTTTAGAGTGCGCAAATCTTTAAAGTAAGATGACAAAAAAAGAGATTATCAGCGTGTGGACTAAGGAGAGAAGTTTTAGAAGTGCTGGTTTTGTTTTGTTTGTGAACCCGCGTGCTAACTCTTTTTCTCATCTCTACTGCCACGTCACAGGAACACCTGGAGCTAAGGTGAGCTTTGCATGTGTGCGTGAATGTGTGTGGAATGAAGGTCCCGTGTTCATTTTTGAGCCTGTGCTCTAAAGGTTTTAGACATTTGGGTGCCCGTGGTTATTTCGTGCAGGCTGCTGCGTTCGGGTGTCTAGTGAGACTGTAGCAGATGTTCGTTTCAATATCTTACTTGGCCGATAATGCAAAGAAGCATATTGATTGTATGATGACTTTGATTTAGGAATGCCCCGGCGTGTACTGTGGTTACAAAAATATCCTAATATGGCAATTCAAGGATTTAGGCTTGACTGCCATCATGCGTCATAATGTCCTAAATAACCAAAAACACAAACAGCGTTTCCTCATGCGGTATCTGCAAGGTGTTTATTTGTTCAACCGCAGAGTTAGCAGGCATCATGGAGAATTGCAAATGGTTTTTGGAAGCCATCTATCGAGTGGGTGACACTCTGAACTGGTGGCAGGACATGTTTGTTCTCTTTCATGATGGTTTTCCTCAAATGAGCAACAAATGTCAAAACAATATTGGCCATTACCGACCGCCAATTTTCATGACGGCACAGTAAAGTCCAGCTTGACAGATTCCATCTCTGCTATTCAAATAAAGGCATATTTTGAACAAATCCATCAATTCTTTTATACATGGCATGTAGACAAACAACAATTCATGCTCGCATTCACACGTGTGGACAATTTAGAGCACAGGTGTCAAACTCAAGGGCCGGGGGCCAGATCTGGCCCGCCACGTCATTTTATGTGGCCCGCAAAAACAAATCATGTGTGTCAACTTCCATGATCACTGCCAAAATCTGTCTTTTGTAATGCATAACGTTGAGACTTTGTAATAATTTTGTGAGCCTGTTTACACTTCCTTCAACAATAATTGACCAAACAACAAACAAATAGTTGACTGATTTCAAAACTAATAATCGATCCAATTTGTTGCGTACAAGTAGAATACAATATGGATGAAACATTTCATCGGTTTCACTGTTGTAACGGCACTCCGAGGGAAGATGTAACTCCATAGTGACCTTCGACAAAAATACGTTTGACACCCCATGATTTAGTCTTCAATGAACCTAATGTGTATGATTTTGGAATGTGAGAGGTAAAAAAATGAACAAATGCAGTATAACTACAATGTGTAATACCCAATGTTTTTTTTTGTTATTACAGTAGTGTATTGCTAATGTGTTATTGATGGTTTTTTTTCTTTGTTTTGGTTCGTCTCACAGGGCCAGAAAGGCGAACCCGGAGATATTACTGATGTAAGTGAACACCACTGAGTGATCGCTCCTCCAAATGTGAGATCAGATTGTATTTTGGTGTGTACTCAGTGGGAAAGAAAGGCCCAATTGTTATTGAAGCTCTACAAAGTCTTCATTGGCTGGAGCCACCTGGAAATGCTTTGCCCCACTCCGAGCGCACGCTACTTTGTGGTTCCAAATAAAAACGGAATTGTTTATCTTATCTTTCGTCGAAATGCTTTCCCCTTTCGAGGATTAGCCATTAGCGAGTCTACTCTGATGAGTGGTGATGGGGGAAGAGAGAATGCCTTGCTTTCCCCTCTTTGTGAAGTGGAAAGACAACCAAAATGCAGAAAGCTTTTGAAACTCTGCAAAGGATTCATTGTTATTGTTATACTTTTCACGATGAACAATTGTTATATGAACTATGTTATTCTGCACCCAAATACTTTCGACTCCAGTTATTATAGCTGTCACTTTTTACTCCTTCGACATTTCCCAACCAATTCAAACCCTTCCCACTTCCAAAATATTGACAACCTTCAAGACATCTGGGAAGTCATTTTTACGAGTTGCCCAAATTCCAACTTTTCCCACATTTGCACATTATCCATTTACATAAATCCCTTTGACATATTTTGTTAAATTTCCATCATCTTTCCACATTGCCTCACCGATTCTAATCATTCCCACTTCAAAATGTTCACAGAATTCAGGACATCTTGGGAGCCCTTCCCCAAATTCTGACATATTTCAGTATTCTACATTTTCACTGTTCTCCATTTTCCGTGACAACATTCCCGAAGCATTGCACACATTTAACATTTTTACATCCTCCTTACACATTTCTCAAACAATTGCCACCACTCCAACGTCAAACTGTTAAGCTCATTCGAGACACCTTGTGAGGTATTTATCACATTCCAGTATGTTTTTAGTATTCCACACCTCCCACGACAAAAATCCCCAAATAATGCCTGTTTTTTTTTCAAACCTCTCTCATTTAAATTTTTCGTCTCACATTCCACATTTTTCCATTTTAGTGAGTTATTTGTTATTCCATATTCAAACTGTATATGTGATCTGATTATTTACTGTAGCATTTACACAGAACTTTGACAGAAATTGCATTCTCTGTTTACTAACGGATGTCTTCATTGTTCTCTGACAACACAGGTCGTAGGACCCAGAGGACCACCAGGCCCAATGGTCCATTCTCATTCATAATTTTTTTTTTTTGTTCATTCATTCATTCATTCATTCATTCATTCATTCGCTGCACATAAAGTTCGCAATATAACATGACGTGCTCACTCAGGGCCCACCAGGAGAGCAGGGAAATCGCGGACCAAGAGGAGACAAGGGAGAGAAGGTAAGTCTGCTTTATTTGTGTTTATTTTTTTAGAAGTACAGTATGTTCGTGTTTCAGCTGCTATGGACCGACGTAGGTGTGAAGAAAGGCAGCCTTTCATATAGCCGTGTGTCATTTGCATTAAGCGGTGTGGTCCACCGGGCTTGTTGAACACAGGCGGTCCTGTCGTAATCTCTCTGCCCTCTCGGTGTGGACACACGGCAAACTACGCAGCCTTTGATAATGTGCATATCGAACACATGGCCAGCCGTCTCATCATATTCTTGTGATTTGTCGGCGCACGCATTCGAGCCCAGTCTGCCGCGACCTCGTGAATCATCATCTGCCTCCTCGAACATGTCGTTAACCCTTTCAGGGACAGCGCTGACTACAGTGGACAGCTAATCGTGTTGTCAGGTTACAGGATACATGAAACAGTTAAAGGGAATATTTAGGCATGATGGATAGTTAGCCACTACCAGCAGTAGTGTCGTGTTCTCGACATCTCATGAAGTCTAGGGCCGCAACATAGAATAGATTTTAATCACCATTGATTGACAGCAATTAGAAGCAGAATTGAGGCCTATTACAAAGGTACATGTGTCTTCCAAAATATTCTACATGAGTGAAATTATACACAACGCAAACGGAGAGAAGGTCAATAAGGTCAATAATAAAAGTAGGGATATGCTCTAAGCCAGGGATGGGAAACTTGCATGAATGAGGGTGCTACTGGGGGCCACACACTTCGTACCCAGATGTCTGACAAAAATGGACACAATACTTCCATTTGTGCAAAATACGTACTCTTAATATGTTCTATTTTTCATAGTAGTTTCTACATTTCTCAATGCATGCATACAAGATCCAGTCTTCAACAACAAAGGGTTTGACCAATCACAAATTAATCACGTACGCGACTGTGAATTTTTGTTCCGTGCAAAGGCCTCTCATGCATAAAAATGATCACTAGTCAACAATTTTTTACAGACATGACGCCATCTCCGAATGAAATTAGCGGTTGACCAATGTTTAAATTCAAGGACGGCACAAAACTGCTGAGCACCAAATCAACATAAAGTCATTTCGTGCATTTTTTTTCACAAAAATCAACTCACTCTAAAGTCGAATATTATTTTGGTACTATGTTTGTCCAAATCCACAAAAAACTTGTGAGGCTTACTCATGTTGTAGTAAAGGGCAGTATACTTATGGTTAAATTGTACTAAATCAAACACTGACTTGTTTTTATTGTTCTCAAAAAGTTTTTTCAATGAAAATATTCATTATCTTTCCATAGATTCTATTTCCATAATCATATTTCGCATGAGTCCTTGAAATTGTGTCCACCCTGTCATTACAGGGCAAATGGCCGTTGAATAAGCCCACTGGGGGTTTCATTGATGTTACAAAGAGTTTTTTGTCTTTCTTCAATGGCTGACCAAGTGAAAAGTTCAAATCAATATTTGCGCTTATGTTTTGTGATTTCAACACTCTGTCATAGTGATATATCAATGACCGGTCATATAAAAATCTTTCCAAAGTTCGATTTTTTTCATTCATTCATTCATTTATTCATTTATTTGCAATACACTGTCAGCTTGCTAACTGAATCATGTTACTAAGTCAGGGTCCACCATGTGCTCATTAAATGCCACCATTAGCCAAAAATGTCCACCCTGTCAGCAAGATCACATAATTTGCCGTCTGCATGTACGCTGAACCCTAATTTGATCCCAGTGCACCTTGCAAGCAGCCTGCCATTGGTGTATGAACGTGTGTGTGAATGGCTGAAATGTGAGGTTTTGTCAAGCGCTTTGGGTACCATATGGTGTCGATAAAACACGACATACTACGTTTATGTTTATATTATCTGCTTGAAAAAAAACAAGTGTGGGAGCTTGACCATTATGCATTTGTACCAACTTCATATCTCCCAAACACAATGAATATAAAGTTGAATTAAAAATCTCAAGTCTTTCTGGGGTGAATTAGGGAAGTTTCCAAGGCTGTTTAAGGGGTAGTGACATCATATCAATACATTAAAGATAACACGGGGCAACAGTGCTGTTTCTGAATAAGATCTAAGTCTAAGATTGGGCTGAGATTTTTTCCTTGTACAGCGATTAGTGTTTCTGGTACAAAAATATTTAACTAGCAGGTATCAATGCTGATAAACTTGTGAGGCATAAAATGAGGACAAGGGCAAGGGGGTAGCTTAACAAGGGAGGGTGTTGTTATTGCAAAAACATGAATACTCTTGGTGAAGGAGAGATGGACGCTAATCTTGAAATGAAAACCCCATTTTGGGATGAGACATACAAACCGAAGATGACATGGGCAAAGCACTTTGTAATGTTGCATTGTCCATCTGTCAAAAGGATGCCTGCTTCCCACTGGGACTCATTTTGGGCAAATTCCCTCATAGGAGTTAATCAAAGTGCTTCTTCTTTGCAGCTTTTTCCGATCTGGGGTTTCAAATCAGCCTTGTTGAAATTTTTTTGAGGCTCATTTCAATTTAAGTTTTGGCTTCATTTTTTAATTGACAATTTTGACAGCCATTGCTGACTGTAATCCTACCGAGTTACCCGGATTTGGGACCAGCTCTAAGATGGGCTATCTTAAAATTTCGATTTAGCCAATTAATCGTCCAATTATTGAAAAAAAAAATACATATATCGATCCATCCATTATCTGAACCGCTTATATCCTCACGAGGGTTGCGGGAGTTCTGGAGCCTGTCCCAGCTGACTTCGGGCAGTAGGCGGTTCACTCTCTGCACTGGTTGCTACCCAACCGCAGGGCACACATAGACAACCATTCGCACTCACAATCAAACTTACTGAAAATTTAGCGTGATCTATCATGGATAGAATAACTTTTTTTTTTTTGGTCCTGTAACGCTTACAAAAAAATAAAGATATTATTTACAGGCAGAATATTTCACTGTTTTACAATAGAGTACTTTGCCCTTTAGTATTTGATTAACTTTACAACAGAGAGAAAAATCGGCAATAATTTTTTTTGGGGGTGGGGTGGGGGTTGTCTGACTGTCAGTATCTTTGGCATGTTGTAATGTCTTGATATGGAAAAAATGAAATGAAATTAAAAATAAAATTCTCAAACAGCTAGTATCGATTAAATTAGTACACTGTGTTGTTCTGAAGTCTAGTAATGCGTTTTGGGTTGTGTTTTTTTAGAACTTTGCTGCTCAGATGGCAGGTGGCTTTGATGAGAAGGCCGGCGGCGGCGCTCAGATGGGCGTAATGCAAGGACCCATGGTGAGCCAGCAGCTTTCCCTTCTTCTTTTTCCTCATCTTCTTTCCTTTTGCGAGAGCGCACACCAACCTGTCAAAAAAGCTTAAAAAGAGAAAAAACAAAAAATCGAGATGGTAGCTGGCCTGCTGGACCGCAGCAGCTCCACAAGAAGGACACATCGTCATCGTGAGGGGGATTTAAAATGATCAAGGAATGAGAAGAAAGTTGAAAAGAAGCTTATTCAACCTAGAAATGTTCTGGAAGATGGAATTAAAAGTTCAAGATCGGATCGACGCCTTTACCTTGGCTCCCAGTCAGTCTGCAAGAGTGACATTTAATGAAAAAACACACCCGCTGGATCCCGCCTTGTACCACAGTGTTGAACAATACTGCTAGTGAGACCCTCTTAAACACACACGTGCAGTATATGAAGAGGTTCTGACCCTACAGAGCACCATTGATAATCCTCAAACCACATTGGTGAAGTCTTCCTGCTCTCACTCAAAGGTGACTTTCATTCACTTCTGAGGACCGCTGTGCCGCATTTATTTAATTTGGGGGGTGGGGGATATTTTGAAGATGGTCCAACATGCTGAAAGGAGGGTTTAGAAGGCATGATGTTTAACTCTGCAAATATTTGAAGAACTTCCATTCATTTAGTAAGAAAGATATCCTTTATTTGTTCTTTATTTTCTATAGTACTTGCCTTTAACATTAACTCACATCCATTTTGGAGCATTTTGACTTTTTTAATACATGACATTGTGTTCAATTATTATATATACACACACAACAAATGGTTTACTAAAGTTTTATCATCAGCAGTAATATAATTATAATCAGTTTCTCTCACTGGACTCGCAAGCCGATCCTAAAATGGTTGCATCGCTACCATCTACTGGTGGTTGTCCGTCAGCGAAGTTGTTGGTTGCCATGCTTTAACTTTACATTGGAGCAGCGTCAGAACCTCCCTCATCCTTCCCCAATGGAAAACGTAATTGACTCACCAATGGCAGTGAATGAGTTCCAAAGTTTCACAGGTAAACTGAAGCCAACATGCAAACTCCACACAGGAATGCTGGAGCCAAGATTCAAACCCCCGAACATCGAAATCGACATGTCAGACATGCTTACGGCTTGTCCACAGTGCTTCACATTGAAATAACTTTTTTTCCCACGTCTTTTCCCCAAAGTGTTTGGCTCATCACCTTCACAGAATGTGATTTTCTCTTGTTAAGCGTTGTAAGTGGTCGGGGGGAGGTGGGGCGGGGGGTGGTTGAGATTGAGGCTGAGCGGAACAGAAATGAGTCGTAGGAATCTCACCTGCTGCTGAGGGAAACGAGTAGAGCCGCGTTTGTCTTCTTTTTCCTTCCGAGTCGCTGCCTCGAAGAAGTCACGCAGAGTTCAAACATGCTACTCAACTCTCAACCTTGAGAGCTACACAACCAGAGTGGGTGACACTGTGGAATTTCAAATGATTTTCTTCCATGTGGAGGTTGCGCAGCTAGTGGAGGCAAAATTACCCACGCTCTGTATTGAAGTAGAAGTCCAGAAACCTGTGCTGAAAAAGCCCGGTAAAAATAGTATTACTATACTCCCATACTTAGACCCTGTAAAGTGAATTCAGAGATTTTTTTTCAAAATGTGTTACACATGTTTGAAGATAATTGCTGAAAGCATGTGCACAGAGTCAGAACTATGTCACACTGAATTGTGCAGATTTAGAGCTTGATTTTTACTGAACGGCAGAAATCCTGTAAAGCACAACTTGGTGCAGAGGTGGGTTGAACCCCGTGTTGGTAATTTCATAGATGGGTGCCAGCTGGTGGATAAAAACTAACAAGCTAAAACTAAAATATCAAAACATTTTTGGCAATAAAGTAAAATAAAAATGAGCGATATTAAACAAACAATGACTAACACAAATTTATCAAATTAATAAAAATGGGCTTGAATTATGGCAATAAAGTCCTTTGTTTTTGTCTTTGTGCAGTACATTTCAAGGTTTGTATTAAATGTGTTTATTTCAATATGACGTGATGGCCGTATTGAAGAAGCAAGATTGAACTTTATTAAAATGACATGAACCTTTTTTTGGTTGTTTTTTTTTTTTATCTTTCAATCCACAAATACGCCACATATTAAAAACAAAGTAAAAGTAACATTAAAACGATTAAAAACTAAAGTAAAATTAAACATTTTCTGGGGGAAAAATGACTAAAAACTAAAAAACCCATTCTAAAAATAAAAAAGAACTGAATTTAAAATAACAAAAGTCAAAACAAAGTAAAAACTGCCAAATCCCAACCTATTATAACCCTGCCTCAAAATGAGCATCATCTTTGTCAAGACATATTCGATGTGAAGCAGGTGTACCATATTGAATCTGTGATTATTGTTCATTCCTGATTGGGCTGTTCTTCTCTTTCCAGGGCCCAATGGGTCCCCGAGGACCACCTGGACCCACTGGATCTCCTGTAAGTACTGACTTTACAGTATTCACTTTGCAGTCATTTCCTGTCACATACACACACACACACACACACACACGATAATTCCGACTGTAACGCAGCCAGGACAAACTATGTGTTTACAAAGTGGTGGATACTTTCAGCAACCAGCTTTGTTTTCTTTTGTTTTTTTTTTCACCTGCCAATTTATGTCTGGCGACCTCGCCCTGATTTTCGTCGCCTCCTCCTCCGCACCTGGAGGGCTCGCAGGTTTCTCCCACCCTGTAGAAGAAAAGCATTAGATAGGCAATGCCCAGAAACGGGTATTAACGTGATGTGGTTCCTGTGCGGAAACCTCCAGGTGCTTTCAGAAAGGTGGGAAAAAAAAATCCTTTGCGTAGACTAAATTTGTGGATTTCAACCACTGTGTTGGATTAACCCTTTCATGCACCCTGTAACCTGATAACATGATAAGATGTCCACTGTAGTAACCGCTGTGCCTGAAAGGGTTAATTATAATGTCAATCGGTTTAACTTTTGCATTTATAACATGTATCCCTCGAGGCAGTACAAAACAGTTCTGCAGACACAACCTGCTGCTACTCTAAGTACTTAGCATGATGCTGGTAATATTTGTCATTTCTCATACTGTGGAGGATAAAGAATATATGTATTGTTACATCATGTTGCTCCGCTGTGATCAAATATCCAGAAGCAAACGCAAACAGATCTGTTGCTTTTAGCCTCTTAATTGTTTGATTTAGCTTTTTAGTATAATATTTATTTTAGTATTTTCTATTTCTATTAATTTGAAATGACAGTTTTGTTTTTATTTTTTCTATTTTCAATTTTACTCTTTTACTCACTTTTTGTCTTGTATTTATTTACTTTTATTTTTATTTTCATTCT
>NW_017842057.1:3266934-3272599 GCF_001891065.2 Hippocampus comes | reverse complement strand
TCGCTATATCGGCAAATGCAAATCACAACCAATCCCGTGTTCACCTTCCTAAAGCCCTTTCTCGCGAATGCCGAATGTTATTGAGACTCGCGACGAAGCTAAAGTGCGTCAGATAGATGCGGATCTGAAAAACACGTTTCGATGGGACTGGTTGGATAGAAAGCTGACGGTGTCCCCAGTAGGAAACAGTAAAGAGGAACCATTGTGCTTGTGTCGGATTTCGTGAAAAAGCTCGATGTCGCCGGTAAAGCTCTGTGTACATTGTGTGACGATGTCATTCTATACGGATCGAGAGGATGGAAAGCTTTACAGAGTCACGCAACCTCGGTGAAACACTGAAAACAGACATTTCCACTGAAAAGTAACTACTCGATCTCAAGCGCTTTTAGACAGCCTGGAGCATGTGTAAAAACTAGAGGAGTTGGCTAAAAAGAGAGTGGAAAAAGACGGAGAGGACCAATAAGCTTTTAGCGCTTGCTAAAAAGCTTAAAATTAAGAGAAAATAAAGTATTCTACCTCATGAAACTGTATATTGTTGTATATACTGTCAATAGACATCCACTTGATATATAATAAAATACATTCATAACCCATATATAGTAAACAGTGTGGGACTTCACTATCACAGTATGAGGTAAGAATCAACAGCTTTTTATCACATTTACACAACACTTTATGAATACAAGTAATGAACAAATATTAAATATGGCAGGGAATGTGTTTCCTTTTTTAGTTTTGATTTTGAGCAGCAAATTTGAAGTTACATGTTGGTGCTCACCAGGAATGCATAAGCAAAATTGCACAAATTTTAATTTGAAAGAAAAGTGGCAATCTTGAGATTTTTTTCTGTTCAAGTTTCAAATACTGTGTAAATTCAATACACTTCATCTTCAGCATGTTTAGTGCCACTTTTGTAAGTAACCACGCCCCTGTCCAGGCCACGCCCCCATCCAGGCCACGCCCCTTTGCGCTTTTTTCATCACTCGCCATTGCCATCACTGTGCCACATGGAATGATCTGGCGGGCCGGATTTGGCCCCCGGGGCCTTGAGTTTGAAACCTGTGATATAGACTATTAAACTCTATAAAGGCATACGATAAAAATACCTGCTGTCATCAGTCTACGGTGGTCTTAATCATTGATTTAGTGCGGCCAGTTTGGCAGAATTCCATCCATCATCTGAACTGCTTAGCCTCAAGAGGGTCGCGGGCGTGCTGGAGCCTATCTCAGTTGTCTTCGGGCAATAGGGAGTGAACTGGTTGCCAGCTAATCACAGGGCACACATCGACAAACAACCATTCACACTCACAATCACACTGAAGGACAATTAAGTGATCAATTAACCTACCATGCATGCTTTTGGAATGTGGGAGGAAATTGGAAAACCCAGAGAAAACCAACACAGGCACGGGGAGAACATGCAAACTCCACACAACTGATTTCTAACTGACCACATATACACTGTGAAGCGGACGTGCTAATCACTATAGCACCGTGCTGCCACAGTAAAAATAATTGCTTTTAATTATTATTTTTGAGCATAAGAGCGAATCAAAACTAAATTAACGTTTGAAGGAAGTTTTGCTGTCCACTAAATGTTTTGAGAAAAAGCACCAGCTGTTTCATTAATGTTGCTGCTGATTGGAGAACCGAGTTGAAGAGCTTTAGATAAAAATAATAGCAAAGTATTATCGTCCCTATCAGCCATACAAGTTTTTTTCATCATTCTTCCCTCATCTGAGAATCCTGAAAAATGTTAATGGTAATCACAATGGTGGTGTTTACGATGACGATGGCTAATGCACTACAGTAGCAGCTAATCTAGCAAAAAAATATTTAAAACCACAAATAAAGAAAAATTTCTGGTTTCTGTTTTGGCTCCTGGGTGGCCCGGTAGTCAAGTGGTTAACATGTCGACTTCACAGTGCAGAGGTACCGGGTTCAATTCCAGCCTTCCTGTGTGGAGTTTGCATGTTCTCCCCGTGCTTGCGTGGGTTTTCTCCGGGTCCTCCGGTTTCCTCCCACATTCCAAAAACATGCATGGCAGGCTGATTGAACACACCAAATTGTCCCTAGGTGTGAGTGTGAGTGCGAATGGTTGTTTGTTTCTGTGTGCCCTGCGATTGGCTTGCAACCGGTTCAGGGTGTCCCCCGCCTGCTGCCCGAAGACAGCTGGGATAGGCTCCAGCACTCCCCGCGACCCTAGCAATTTGGAAAATGAATGCATGAATGTTTTGGCTACTTGATAACCTACTTTTTCATAATTCAACCATCCCAGTTAAAACAACATAAATATAGATATTGTTAGGATGGATCTGAAGATAACAATATTTTATGTAAAGCTTTTGTAACAATTAGACAAAAAAAAAAAAAAGATACCAAATGTGTTACTTGCTGATACTGGCTCTCTATTTGTGCAGTGTTGCTGAGAAAGCCACATGAATTTCAAAACATTTCAATCAATGCAAAGTTAAAGAATATAACAACTTTTAGCAACAATTAGACCCCCCATCACCAACGTTTTTAACAACATCACATAGTTTTGGCAACACTGAAAGCCTGTGTGTCCTTTCTAATAAAAGATGCTGCAAATATTACATATATGTACGATATATTATCTTTGACATTACATGATAATTTATCTACTAAGGCACTCTGCAGATTGTGAAGGAATGCATTTTGTCCTCTGGTTGCCAAAGTTAGCTGCCAAATATGGAGACAGTTTCTGTCGGCCATAAGGTAGCTGGCAAATTACAGCAGGTGTTTGTTTTTATGCTTAAAATCAGTTTAATAAAGTGTATATTGAACAATGAGTAATAATACAAGTAAGCCATTTATAAACATGTAATGATATGGATAAATACAAGTTTACTAAAAAAACACCAGCCTGTCAGTCTTACGCACAACAGCATCATTTGCAAAATGAATACATTACAATGTGGACTCTACAAACAACACAGTGTGTTCTAACTAGCAATGTTAGAATGTCTTAAGATCATGAGTTGAACAAACATTTGGGTTCCAGATCAAGCGACAAAAGTTTAGATCAGTGGTGTCAAACATACGGCCCGCGGGCCGGATCCGGCCCGCAAAGGAGTTTAATCCGGCCCACAAGGTGATTATGTAAAGCAGGGGTGTCAAACATACGGCCTGCAAGGAGGTTCAATCAGGCCCGCAGGATAATTTAAAAGTGAAAAAAAAATGCATAAAAGACACAGAATTAATATTTTTAATAAGGTGCAATTCATTGAGTATCCGCAAGGGGACACTGTTTTGATCAGAGAAAAAGACAACAGCAGCCTCAGTCCGTCACTGAGACAGACCCATGACAGCAGACGCTATCAATAGCACTCTCACATTTACACATTTAATAGCACTCTCCTTAGTTTGTAAGGTGTAGGCAGGGATTACATTTAGATTTTATATGCACATGTAAATGGTTTAAAACTTCCTTTCTTTATAAATCTCGTTTAATCTTAAAGTGCATTACTATATTTTTCAAGACCAATTACTTGTTAAAGTTTGTACAATCAGTGGGATCAGTTGCAATGCATATTTGTGAATGATAAAAGTAAATTGCACATTTGTCGAAGGAAATGTAAGGTGCTTCCTGAAATGTTTTGTAAAAGATATGTTCATTAAATTTCAACATTTTCCTCATGTTCTTGTGCTTATTTTGTATTAAAAAAAAAAGGGAAGACAGATTGTTTTTGTTATTTATAGCAAAGTATGGTATCATTTTAATGGTCCGGCCCACTTGACATCTACCGAGGCCGTATTTGGCCCACCATGTGAAATGAGTTTGACACCCCTGGTTTAGATGGTACAGCTTACCGTATTTTCACGACCATTCGGCGCACCGTATTGTTGGGCGCAGTCTCAGTAACGGGTGCTATTTCTGTATTTGACACATACACAAAGCGCACTGTATTATTGGGTGGAGCCAGGCATGGTAAAACATACGGCAGCTTAAACATACGGCATGCATGCACGCACGCTAAAAACACATTAGCTAAAAGCATACGGTAGCATTCATGCACGCTAAAACATATCAGGTATGTTATCTTAAAGCATACGGCAGCAGCTAAGACATACGGACACACGCTAAAAACACGTTTTTAAAAAGGCAACGGAAGCAAAACTGAGTTCGATTGTACTTTATTTAGCCATTTTACAACGTACTCACGCGACTGGTACCTGCTAGGGACTTGCCTTTCGTGTCCTCTTACACGCCTACCCTTCACTCATTGGCGATTGGTACCTGCTAGGGGCGTGCCTTTAGCGTCCTCTTACACGCCCACTCTTCACTCATTGGCGACTGGTACCTGCTAGGGACGTACCCTTAGCGTCCTCTTCCACGCCCACCCTTCACTCATTGGCGGACTTCCGCATGCCTGTCGTCACTCACGCCCGCCTTTTCTCTGTATAAACAGCGTGTCGGCCAGAAGTGCTCTCAGTCAGGCTTTGGAACTCGGCACATACACTAGACGCTCCGCATTATAAGGCGTCCTGTCCATTTTGGAGAAAATTTAAGACTTTTAATGGCGCTTTATAGTCGTGAAAATACGGTATATTTAATCAAGTATCAAGTACAACGTTATTGTCAAATGTGCTACAGCGCAGATGGAATTTCCTCCCTCGAAAACAACTTAAGACAGAGCACCTTTTGTTTAAAGCAACCCACTTCTGAGCAAAAGTATTGGAACGAACGTTATCAAATTAAAGTGAATAACATTTAATATTTGGTGGCATAATCCTTTGTTACAATAACTGCATCAAGCCTGCGACCCATTAACTTAAGCAAACTGTTGCAATCTTTATTTGAAATGCTTCTCCAGCCCTTTACTGCAGCCTCTTTCAGTTCCTGTTTTTTTCTTGGTGTTTCTGCCTTTTGTCTTCACTTCAGGAGGTAAAATGCATGCTGTATTGGGTTCAGTTCCGGTGATTAACTTGGCCAGTATAAGACCTTTGATGTGTTTGCAGTACAGTATGTTTTGTCTGTAAATTGCCAGACAAAATGGTTTTGTAGACTTTAGAATTGATTCGGCCGTTGTCGCTTGAGGTTGATGTTGTTTGGCATCAACATGGATGCCTTGCTGATATCAACAGTTTTTGGGTTCGCAGGGCAAACGAGCAGAGGTGCTTCAAGTGTGGGGGCAATATTTAACTAAAAATGAGACCAGCAGCACGGTCAGTTGTAAAATATACCATTCTGTCTTTGAAAAGAAATGACTACCAGACAATAACTTTGACTTAACGGATATTGGAAACATACAACACAAACATGGATTTTAAAATCTTTGATTATGCTGAACATAAGACATTCGACCCAGAGAACAACTGGGATCCTGACAATAATTTCTTCAATTACAATTACAGCATTACAAACTCCGAGTATTATACTGACGAACAATTCAACATAAATGTAGAACTGAAAATCACTTTTTCAGTGATGCACATAAACAGTAGAAGTCTCTATAAAAATTTCACCAAAATCAAAGAATATTTGACTACATTTAATAAATTTACAATAATTGCTGTGTCAGAAACTTGGCTTGATGATGAAAAAACAAGTGAAATGAAAATTGATGGATATGTGGCCTAAACATTCTCAGAAAAGTAAATTTACTTTTCTGAGAATAACATAAATTTGTTATTTTATTTT
>NW_017842057.1:3265599-3266352 GCF_001891065.2 Hippocampus comes | reverse complement strand
CAAAAACCAAAGTAAGCCATGGATAACAAAAGGCATAGAAAATGCATGTAAAAAGAAAAACAATCTATACAAATCGTTTCTAAAATCCAGAACCAAAGAAGCTGAAACAAAATATAAGACTTACAAAAACAAATTAGTAAACATTATAAGAACCAGCAAGAGAGACCATTTTCATGCATTATTGGAGCAAAATAAAAGCAACACTCAAGAAATATGGAAAATCTTAAATCAGGCAATTAGAAGTAGCTCAAGTAAAGTAGATTATCCGGAGTACTTTATGAAAGATAAAAAAACCATTATTGAGGAAACTGCACAAATAGCAAAGGAATTTAATGAATATTTTGTTAATATCGGTAGCAACTTAGCAAAACAAATTCCTGATCCAATAAATTCTTTTGAAATAGAAAAATACATAGAAAAAAATTCTTCCACAATGTTTCTTACTGCAGTGAATCAAAATGAAATATTAAATATTGTAAAAACATATAAAAGTAAAAAATCAACTGACTGTTTTAATATTGATATGACAATAGTAAAACAGATCATAGAAATTGTAGTGCGACCTTTTACATACATATGCAACTTGTCATTTCAAGCAGGTATTTTTCCATCAAAAATGAAAATAGCTAAAGTCATTCCAATTTTTAAAAGTGGAGAAAAAAAATTATTCACAAATTATAGACCAATATCACTGCTACCACAATTTTCAAAAATATTAGAAAAATTATTCTCTCACAGACTTGACAACTTTAT
>NW_017842057.1:3255704-3264990 GCF_001891065.2 Hippocampus comes | reverse complement strand
CTCATTATTACTCCCATATATGACCTACTGTGTGGTAATATGGGGTAACGCCTGTAAATCAAACACACTCCCTGTCTTAAAACTACAGAAAAAAGCAATCAGAATAATCAATTGGTCTAAATATATCGAACCCACAAATCCACTATTCATCAAATCAAATACAATGAAATTCTATGACCTGGTTGACTTCAAAATTGCCCAATTAATGTATAAAGCACATAACAATCTCCTTTGTCAAAATATCCAGAAGCTTTTTGAAATCAGAGATAGTTGTTATAATCTAAGAGGTATTAATCAATACAAAAAATCCAGAACAAGAACAAACATCAAGCAAAGGTGTGTATCAGTAATAGGAGTTAATCTGTGGAATAAGCTTGAGATGGATCTGAAAATGAGTAAATCTTTGGACGAGTTCAAAAACAAATTCAAAAGATTAGTACAAAAAAACTACATAAAACAAAGTTAAGAAGATAAATTTTACATTCTGGTACTTATAAAATATAGTAATACTATGGTTTGTTCTTGTTCTGGATTTTGAACAACTTATTGAATGTATTCAAGAAATGCAGTATATATAATGAATATGAGTCATTTGATATAAAAAGTAGAAAGAACAATTATATATATACAAACCGAAAGGTGTATCAATAGATAAGCATAGTACACAAAAGGGTAAAAGTATTTGATGAGATTTAGATTTCTTCTTTTTCTTTGGTATTGGAAATGATCAATATACATTATTGCACAACAAGGGGTAGGACTAGATAAGTTGTATACTTCTCCCTACTCCTTTGAACATATAACTGTGATGATGTTTGTATTACTTACTTTTATTTTCCTTTTATAATTTTTGTTTGCATTTTGTCATCTGTTGTTGTATGTTTTATATATGTTCAATAAACAAACAAACAACAACAAAAGACACAAAAGTGATTTGCATAGCCACCAGAAGAGGCATTTGCGAAAGCTAGCTGATGAGCAGCTAGCATTAGCAAACCCTCCTGTAAATGATGAAAAAACAGACCATACACTTGAGTGGTTGATCAATCACCGAACCTATGAAATATGAAGAATTAATGTCGGCAAAGACAAAATCCACTAGTGTTTCTCTCAACTGTCAGTCTTTTTCTAGCAGATAATTTGGAAAATTCTTTCTCATGTTGGCCCCACAGCTAGACTCATGCTTCCATTCACAAATCACAGCAGCTTCAGGGTCTGACAGACAGTCAGGGCTTAATAAACTCACAATTCACATACAACTGCTGGTTTTCAACAAAATGCAATTGAAGCCTTTCATTTTCCCTCCATGTTAATCGTTTTCAAATCGTATGCATTTGTGATAGAGTGTAGTGACGTGTTCCCCTGCGGTTGTGTTTTGTGATCTGCTGTCAGTTTTACTTTAGTTTCTTTAGCTTGTGTGATTTGGATGAGCGAGTTTCTGAATGTGATTGAATGAACCAGTTGAGCGTTGAGACTTATGCAACTGAGGAATGTTTTGTTGAGGAGACCCACTTTGTGGATGGAGGCACACCCAACGATTTCATGACTGGAAAAAATGCCATCAATTAGTCAGAGTTGATGTAGGCCTTTTTATGTCACAATAGCTTTTCACTTATTCGATTAAAAAAAAAATCTACAACACACTGACTGCTTACCGTTTCTGTATTTTCAAGTGAAATTAAACAGACCTGCATCAAATGAGAAATGCATCCAGCCGTGCTGCTACCGGATATAAAATTATCAAATGTAAACAGAAGCACAGTAGCTGACATTTTTGCACAAATGTAGCTATCCATCTAAATAAGAGGCATGAAAAATCATGTTTGTGACAGAAATAGATTAAAAACAAACAAATAAACAGATGAGCGGTACTGTAATTTTGATATTGATTGTGCAGATCTGAAAAATCTAAATCAAACCTGATTTGTGAAAACAAATTATGAGTAGTTCATACCCTCACCGGCCACTTTATTAGGTACACCAGTCCAACTGCTCGTCAACACTTAATTTCTAATCAGCCAATCACATGGCGGCAACTCAGTGCATTTAGGCATGGAGACATGGTCAAGACAATCTCCTGCAGTTCAAACCGAGCATCAGTATGGGGAAGAAAGGTGATTTGAGTGGCTTTGAACGTGGCATGGTTGTTGGTGCCAGAAGGGCTGGTCTGAGTATTTCAGAAACTGCTGATCTACTGGGATTTTCACGCACAACCATCTCTAGGGTTTACAGAGAATGGTCCGAAAAAGAAAAAATATCCAGTGAGCGGCAGTTCTGTGGGCGGAAATGCCTTGTTGATGCCAGAGGTCAGAGGATTTGAAAGTGCTCTATAAATACAGTTGAGTTGAGTTAAGAACAGGAAACTGAGGCTACAATTTGCACAAGCTCATCGAAATTGGACAATAGAAGATTGGAAAAACGTTGCCTGGTCTGATGAGTTTCGATTTCTGCTGCGACATTCGGATGGTAGGGTCAGAATTTGACGTCAACAACATGAAAGCATGGATCCATCCTGCCTTGTATCAACGGTTCAGGCTGGTGGTGGTGGTGTAATGGTGTGGAGAATATGTTCTTGGCACTCTTTGGGCCCCTTGGTACCAATTGAGCATCGTTGCAACGCCACAGCCTACCTGAGTATTGTTGCTGACCATGTCCATCCCTTTATGACCATAATGTACCCAACTTCTGATGGCTACTTTCAGCAGGATAATGCGCCATGTCATAAAGCTGGAATCATCTCAGACTGGTTTCTTGAACATTACAATGAGTTCACTGTACTCAAATGGCCTCCACAGTCACCAGATCTCAATCCAATAGAGCATCTTTGGGATGTGGTGGAAAGGGAGATTCGCATCATGGATGTGCAGCTGACAAATCTGCGCCAACTGTGTGATGCCATCATGTCAATGTGGACCAAACTCTCTGAGGAATGCTTCCAGCACCTTGTTGAATCTATGCCACGAAGAATTGAGGCAGTTCTGAAGGCAAAAGGGGGTCCAACCCGTTACTAGCATGGTGTACCTAATAAAGTGGCCGGTGAGGGTATGTATCCAATATATTATTAGATCCACCCATTTTGTGAAGTGCTTTCCCTCATTGTTAATATTACTTTTAATCTTCTAAGCAACTCCTCCCGGCAGATGTACGGGTCGCCGTAGCAAACATCACAAACATTTAGTCGTAGCTGTTTATTTTGTATAATTTTCTCTCCAGACTGCCTGCTATTTTCTGTTCAAAGGTGGCTACACTCCACTTTAACGTGGTTCCAGTGAGACATCTAAGAAAAATTGTGGTCAATCACTCACGCACTCTTATTAGCTTAACAATTAGGATGGCTTCTCCATCTTTGCCTCTGTTAATTGGTCCTCATAACCCCTTCATGAGAAGAATGCATGTGATTACAGACTTAGGAGCAAAAGCACGTGTTTAGCCAACATAGTAGCCAGTCAAGGCTTGTTGCTAGCTAGCTGTTGAGGCGTAAATAGAACCGATCTCGCCTCAACCTGCTGATTACCCGCATGTTGGTAACGTAGCAGCCCAGCAAAGCTTTTTGGGATGGTCTCCGCTGTTCAATTATCCTCCAAAAATGTAAAAATCTGTGATTCTCAGTTTTGTTTTGCTTTGTATTTTAATGAGGCTCAAAATGCAAATTGTGATGTGAGCCTTGTGTAGTTTGGATTATTCAGTCTGCCTTGCCATTTTTTAAAATTTGTAAATAGTTAGTTGTTGTTTGTCCATTCTTTCCCCACGTAATAGTATTCGCCCACCTTATTAATTTTCATTGATTTGCTCGATTTAACGTTACACCGGAAGGTTGTTACGTATGATGACAATATGTATTATGATTGTCTTCCCTCTGTTGCTGTTCAGTCTCCCAGCTGGCCGCAATTGAGGGGCTTCAAATGACGGTAGACACGATAGGAGCAAAGTGACACGATAGAGAAGTTTCTCCGGTCTTCACGATACATATCGTCATGTCACCCAAGTTTCAGGTGACTCATCACAATAGCATCAGCTACAAAAAAAATAAAAAATAGAAGTCGTTGCTCTCGCGCTATAAACAAACCGCAATTCGCACTCAAATTCACATCCACCCCTTATGCACAATTATGTAATAGTCTTCAATTACCGTAATTGGGACTTAAAGGGATTTTTTTCCTACAACTTCAGACATTTCACAGTGTCTTCATAAGACCCAACAAGATAATTCAGAATTCAGGCCTCACCGTGAGCTTTTCAACAGAAATTTACTCTTGGATTTCTTTTGAGGAATCTAATATTTTATTAGAAATTTACTCTTGGATTTCTTTTGAGGAATCTAAGTAATATTTTATGAAATGTTCTCCATTTTATAGGGGATGTGTGTTCTATTTTATAGGGATATACATCATTCTGGAATGACTGCATTTCATCGGGGTTACGAGGCTGCATGCTGATTGAGCTCGCTCTGCGCGGTCGTCTTCAGTTGGAAGCCTGTGGCATGCGGAGGAAAGGTCTTCTTGCCAGAAAGGTCAGACAGTCATTCTTTCCTACTCAACTCATTTTTCATTTTATGCTTTTTCAAAAATGTTTAGTCCTAACTAGAATTTTGACCTCTGAAATCCTCCTGGTAATCTTAGTGACAGGAAAGTGGTTAAGATTGCACGATTGTCTGTTTCTAATGTGTTGTCTTGTATTAGTTTGTCATTTTATGTTAACTGTTATTTTGATGGCACCCGCAGTGGCTCCTCTTGTTGTATGTTGTGAGAGGGAAGAAATTTCATCTGACAATAAAGTTGTACTTGATACTTGATACTTGATTCTGAGCTAAGCATCATCACTTTCAAGTGACCTTCTGTAATCTAATTTGTCGAATAGAAACAACTATGAGAGTGAAATGGTCACATATTAAGGCAGGGAGATATGGAGGGGAATTCTCTCGCAATATTTTTTTCATATCAGTCGATATTGATATCCATCCATCATCCATCCATTTTATGATCCACTTATCCTAACAAGGGTCGCTCCACACAGGAAGGCCGGAACTGGAATCGAACCCTGCACCTCTGCACTGTGAGGCCGATGTTAGCAAGGTTAGCACAGTGCAGTGGTCTGGGGGTTCGATTCCAGCTCCGGCCTTTCTGTGTGGAGTTTGCACGTTCTTTCAGTGCCTGCATGGGATGTCTCCGGGTACTCCGTTTTCCTCTGACATTCAAAAAACATGCATGACAGGCTGATTGAACACTCAAACTTGTCCGTAGGTGTGAGTGTGAGCACGGATGGTTGTCTGTCCTGCGATTGGCTGGTTCAGGGTGTCCCCCGCCGAGTGCCCGAAGACAGCTGGGGTTGGCTCCAGCACGCCCCGCAACCCTTGTCAAGATAAGCAGATCAGAAAATGGATGGATGGATTTCTTTATTTTTTAATTTGAAAGTTCAGCAGGAGCTCAAATAACACCCCCCCACCCCCTCCCAAGTATACAGAGCAATAACACATTTTCTGCCTCACTGTCTCTGCAGAATGCTGCACAGAGGTAATGAGTGTGTAGAAGTTTATTTATTTATTTATTTATTTGTTGGTCTGCAGGTGATTTGCAAGTCAGACGCTCCTACGGGTGACGTACTTCTGGATGAAGCATTAAAACACATCAAAGAGACCCAACCACCAGAGACTGTACAGAGCTGGATCGAACTACTCAGTGGTGAGTTCTTTAGTACGAACACCCGAATGTGTGTGACTGTTTCTGTTTTCTTTGTTTTTGTTTGTTTGTTTGTTTTGGTCTTGTTTCTACTGAGGTTTCTTTGTTTACAATGTTTAGGTCATGCTTGCTGTTTCTAACTCTTTATGAGTGACATGTGGTTTGTCTTGTATTCAGGAGAGACATGGAATCCGCTGAAGCTTCATTATCAGCTGAGGAATGTCCGTGAAAGACTCGCCAAAAATTTGGTGGAGAAAGGTGTTCTTACCACTGAAAAGCAGAACTTCCTGCTTTTTGATATGACCACACACCCGCTTACTAACAATAACCTCAAACAGCGTCTCATCAAGAAGGTCCAAGAGGCGTTATTGGATCGGTGGGTGAATGACCCACATCGAATGGACAAGCGAGTTCTCGCGCTCGTTTTCTTAGCCCATTCCTCTGACGTCTTGGAAAACGCCTTTGCGCCGTTGCTAGATGACCAGTACGACATGGCAATGAAAAGAGTACGGCTGCTGCTGGAACTGGAGCCCGAAAGTGAAAGTCTTAAGGCCAACACAAATGAGCTTTTATGGGCTGTAGTCGCTGCTTTCACCAAATGATGCAACAATGACGACAGCGAGCATGAGGCAACATAGTTTGGGAACATTGTGTGTTTGTCAAGGAATCAGGAATACTGCCTTCGCCATTGGGGACCTGACTAACGTATACTCTGTCTGGATCTTGCCTTGATTTCATACCTTGGTCATGTACGTCTCTCCCCCTGTATTTGAAGGAACATGCTTACATTTTGCTCATGATCTCTTTCAAACTTAAAATGAGAGCATTTGTGAATTGGTCAACGCAGGAATCTTGTCTGTGGTTAGTGTTTGCTTTGGTTTGTGTCCAAATGTCAGACGTTATTTTTTATAAAAAAAAATTCTTCTTGCTCCTTCATGTATACACCAGTGACAGTCTCAAGAATTCAATGCCCGACTGTGATGTGAGGGATTTGAATTGGAACAGGGTCATACATTGTCAGTGGCCCGGGCCACGACGCGACAGCCTCGGGCCACCCAGAGTTCACTGATGTAGGTCTGCCTTGAGCAGTACCAGTTTCATAAATAAATACAATGGAATCGACATGTTTTTGCTTTTTTCATATCCATTTGTCAATAGTTGGCATTTTAACCACTTAAAACTTGATCGTTGATCTTTTACCTCACTGCGCATATTTTCGGGAGTGTTAGGTTGAAATGTTTCCATAAGGAATGACTTGAACAAGATATGTATGTCAAATGATAAATATTCAGTTACATTTTATACGGGGAGAAAAAAAAAACAACCATCCCGCCATCCCAAAAAAGTTAACGACACAGAAGTCACGTTTTCTTAAAGGCTGAGATATTAGAGTAGAAAGATGCTAAATATGAAATAATTAGGGATGGGTACCTTTAACATTTCAACCGTACCTGGAATCATGACCAGAACTTAACAGGACCATTTATCTGTCCTTTTGTGTGTTTGTGATAAGAAATATTAATTTATGCAATTGCCAAAATCTAAAAAAAATCTACAGTTTAACATTTATTTTATTCAACTTTGGCAAATAACAAAATATCACAAGTTTAAAAGAAATGAGCAAAAGAGAATGAGTACAATTAAAGGCAGGCCCACAGCATTTTAAAAATAATCAAATATAAATAATACGAACAATAAATAATGGCCGTGTCAGACGACACAAACTTTTTGTCGTTCACAACTGTTGTGCTGTCAGACTACCAGATGAATATTTTTCTGTGTATTGGACCAGGTGAGATGATGCACTTAGAAGACCGTCACTGACCAGAACCTTCCCAGTCATTGCGTCAAGATTCAGTCCAAGAGCGCACGTCCGTCGGGGACGCAGGACAAGCAACTGACGAAGTCATGTCGACGGAGGCATTACATTATGTGCATGTGTGTTGTTTCTGTGTTCAGAAAAGGCAGAAACAAAGAAAAAAAATGGTGGGCGGTATGGACTGACTACTCTCTAAAAAAAAATCAAAAATCCAAAACGGATTTGTTTACAAACACCATGTTTCCCAATCAGCTACGAGCTTTGCATTTAGCTAACATAACGCGAGTTGAAATGCTACATACAGTTTCCAGGATTTCCCATTTTGTTCAAGTGACTTTAAATGCACTACAGCACATTGTGATTGTGTGCGCCATGTCCAGTCTCTTGTCCTAAGTAGAAGGGCACTGTGTTCCAATTGGCATTGACCAAAAAACGATTGATGGGTGATGCAGGACATGTCACACTGCGGCAAAACGAACAAAAATTCTGATATGCCAGACTTTTTGTCATCATGGTGACCCATACGTCTCATGACCACTCGTTGAGTACGTCACAGTACACGGCTACAATGCATTAAGCCAACTCAAAATCGACTACGAGACATCAGTCGCCTCAAAATTGGGCAACATTCGTTTAGTCTGACGTAAGATATTGAAAAGTAAGATGCAGAGTTCTTTGCTAAAAAGTAAAACAGGTTAAGATAAATAATAAGCTTATTATTGTTTTTGTATGTCGTAGTTGTGCAGTTGTTTTTCAAGAACAATTTGGCCCGCCAAGCGATGCGGTCTAACCAAACTTGGACTAGAGCCATGGGTCGGGAACCGATGGCTCGTGAGCCATATGTGGCTCTTTTGATGATTGCATCTGGCTCGCAGATAAAACAAAATATTCTCGTTTGTTTAATCTCATCCATCGATTTTTTTACTGCTCATTTCCTGTTCAGGGCTTCAGTTGGCGCCAGGAGCAATTTTGCTTGTATAATACTGGCCTATGTTGCCGTTGCTGCGGAAACAGGTAAACACCCCCTTTTGAATCAGCCCGCTCGGTCATTAGCTCAAAGCTAATCCTAAACGAATAAGACGACGAGTATGGTAGACTTCAGGACGAATGGACAGAAGGATTTGCCTTTGTGGAGGGAACAGGTTCTGCGGTGTGTCTAAGTTGCAATGACAAAATACCATCGATGTAATGGTCGAATGTAAAGCGGCACTTTGACACGCGCCATGCTATGTTCGCATCAAAATACCCTGCGAGAGACAGCGGAAAGGAAGCGTGCAAGCTACTGAGCAGGGTACAAGCTTGCCAGCAGCAACTCCGCCTATGGACCCGGCAAGCTGACTTTCATTCCGATAGTTTTGCTGCGTTTTTAGCAACCGTGAGGAACGGAAAACCATTCACATTAATGGTGAGTATTATCACAAAATTAAGAATACATTCAGAGACTTATTATACAGGCATTTTGTTGAATTCACTTTTAAAATACATTTTGTTAATTCAGAGATGAAAGTCCTCCGGATTTTCCCGGCATTCCGGGTTTTTCAAATTTTTATGAAAATTTCTCCGGAGAATTAAGGAAGATTTGCATAAAATTAATCCGGATATTAGTTGACAACATTGGACGAAGACGCGTTTGAGTTCGTTGTATTGCTTTCACGAGCGTAGCCATATTGAGGCACTAACACTAGTAACAGTAAAGAGATTTTTGTTTGTGTAATAACGACAGAAGACATGATGGCGTTTGACTAATGGTTTAGTAGAACGAATGGCAACTCGCAACAACAGTAGCAAGCGT
>NW_017842057.1:3248389-3255013 GCF_001891065.2 Hippocampus comes | reverse complement strand
TATATATATATATATATATATATATAACAAAATAATTATTTTAACAACTTAATAAGATTTTAAAAGTGAATTTTACAAAAAAATCCTCGTCTCACCCCTCGGGTGGTGTCCGTCCCCCATTCACCTCAGGTCCTCTACCAGAGGCCAGGAAGCTTGAAGGTTCTGCACTGCACTTTTCTGGACTGAGATGTCCGATGTTGTTCCCGGGATCTGTTGCAACCATTCATCCAGTTTGGGGGTCACTGCCCCGAGTGCTCCGATCACCACAGGCACGACGGTCACCTTGACCTTCCAGGTTCTCTCCAGCTCCTCTCTGAGCCTTTGGTATTTCTCCAGTTTCTCCTGTTCCTTCTTTCTGATGTTTCCATAGCAACATCTATATCTTTATCTATATCGGTTGCCCAGCCTTAATTTTCGCCATGATCTTCGCTCTCAGGTCAGTTGCTGACTCACTCAGCATTTCAGGTCTTGGAGCTGGCCTTCCAATCTCTGGTATAACCTCCTCCTCTGATCTGGGGCCTTCACCATGGGCATTGTACCTCATCAATCTCAAGTTGTGATAGCAATTGCCATTTGTGGATGTTGGAACACTGAGCTACTAGTTGTTTCGTGGTCAACCGTGACTGTGGGTTTCGAAGTAACCATTCAGCCTGCATTCTCTGCATGTAACCCCTCTGACTAGGGTTGCTTGAGTAGTAGCATTTCAACAGAGCCAAGATATCGCATCTCGCCCATCTCCGCTTTGTTCCAGTAGCCCATTTTTCATCAAGGTCCTCTGGTTCCCCAGCACCTGACGCAGACCTATTTTGGCCGGGTGACGTCTGAGCCGGCATGTCATTCGTTTTATTGTCTCTCATCATTGTGTGAGGTAGGCAAGGACCCACGCTGGATGGTGTTATGTGCTCATATTGCCCCAATCGGGATTCAAACCCCCGTCTCCCATATGCTAAACCGGTGCCTTACCAGCTGAGCTATCCAGCCGCTTATACAGTATACACATACATATAAACACATTAGATTCCCAATGAGAAATAATTGAGGGGGCGAGCAGGGAGATCCTTGGGTGACGTGCAGCGAACTGAAACCGCTGCCTTTCCAGCAGCTCCTATATTTTGTTGTTCTACTTCTTCCATTCATAACTTTGCTGCTGTGAATTGGGAATTTCTCCATTGCGAGACTAATAACGGTTTTCTTATCTTATCTTATCTTTCGCTTGGTTTGGTTGGTAGCAGAATCAAGTGTCTCCTCTCCTCATTGGGTCTTTATTATGAATGTCTAATTGAAAACCCTGACATTTTCTGGTGCATTGGTCTGGAACGCAATACTCCCCATCTAGGGGCTGAGGGTTGACGTGTAGCCGGAGGAGAGTGGATGACACTTGGTGAGTGAGGAACTCATGAAGGTAAAGATGAGTTTTGGCGCGCGCCGGGTCAGACAGAGTGGTCTTTAAAGCTATTTTAAGCCCTGAGCCATACTAGTCCCTATCAGGCAGATAGACAGAGTCGAGTCTTTAAAACTGTTGTGGGCGGCGGTGTCCTGTACGTACTTAAACTCCACACTTATATAGAACGATACCTATGTTAAATATATTCAAATAAAACGTTGCTTAAAGAGTGAATGTGTAACTGTGTGAGGAAGCGGATGTTCGAATTTCCCGCCACCTTGGTGGTAGACGGTTGGAAATTACCTCAGTCGCTGACTCTCAAATTTGCAAAATGGGGATGCAAATCAGTAAAAAACATGTAAAGCCGCAGATGACAGGGGTCCTGATAAGAAATTAACGTGTCAGGATTCATCAAGAGCCAATGTCCTTCCAGTATAAAACATCTAAATATGTGGATTCTATAATATGATTTTGCTGGCCAGCTAGACACACATAAAATAGTGCACCTGCAGGATTAAATCGTAACTGTAAAGGACTATGGGCTTCTTTGCCTAATTGTCGAAATATTGGACCTTTCCTTGTTGGCTTCCTGTTCGAAGGAAGTCTTATTTTGAGGGAATGCGGAAAGAACTGGCTTGTTTGACGGACAATTGATGGTGTATATCGAGGAGTTTTGGAAGAGGTTAAGTGGTGTCGCAGATGACAAAATTAAAAGTTTGGAGGTACTTGGCCTGGTTGAGAGTGGTACCGAGGTGAATATTTCAGTTTGTAGAGTTATGTCTGCGATAAGGATATCTGCTTAATTAATCTTTGCATGTGTGGAGATAAGCGCGACTCTTGGCGCAACTCATGGCGTTGTGTTTGTGCTATTTTCTAGCTTTTGCGGTGTAGGGGTTTGTGCGGCATTTTATGGAATTAACAGGAAACTTCCGACCACCAGTTGAGCTTCATTATTTCAACCGGCACTACATATTTTATTGTGTAAAACTGATCATAAGAAAATGGATGAGGAAGTGAAAATAATGATGGTCAGGGGTTAAATTGAAGAGGGAAGTTGAGTATGTTGAAGATAAGGGAACGAGCAGGTGAGGTTGGACACAATGATGCTACGGAAGTGGAGGTCATCATGTGTTTCAACCTAACAATTATAATCACTCTTTACATATTTTAAACATGTTGGCACCCACATACACTTACACAAAAATTCCTAGTGGGGGAGCAAACCCTCCTTCACGGTTTTTCACTAATGGTGGCTGGGTCCTGGTCCCCATTAACCGCGATAAGTGAGGGATCACTGTATAACAGCCCAAGACAGTTTCTTGGAGCCACACCATTAATCTAATCAGACAGCCATCATTTTTTATTTCCTTTTTAAAAATTGTCTATGTCTTTTAAAGTATATTTTATTGTACTCCCCCAAGAGATTTAATCTGATGTGCTTCAAACTTGGGCTGGTTCATTTGAAGATAGTGAAAGGGAATTTACCTAAAGAGTTTCATTTCATCAAAGGCTGTTGCCATTGTGACATACCATTAGTCAAGATATCAAAATTAGTTTTGAAAGTCTAAAAATGTAGAAAACTCATGAAACTTCCAAGATGAAAAGTGTGATATTTCTTCACTAGCAGTGAATGCAGGAACAGCCATTTGGTTTTCAAGATATGTTCATGCGTGGACAATGTGTATGAGGGATTATTTCTCTTGGGTTTGTGATGCCAAGCAAAACTAAACAGCAGTTAAAACCGACAGCGAATATAAGAGTAAAGATATGTCAAGTTATTTTATTTGCATAGCTCTTGGTCACAAGAGTCTCAAAGGGCTTCATGGGTCATTGGTTGAAAATGATTGGTGTCATGCCATGAATCAAACCCCCAACTGGATGACCCCATTTTAGGGAAAAAGAAGAAACCTTGAGAAGAGACCACAGATGAGGTTTAAAAATCCGTGAAAACGCATGAAACTTTGTACGTGTGACACATATGTCTGAGGTTCATTGTTCCATTTTCAAAATTTTAAATTTGATTGTGCCAGGTCCGCCATAGCTGCTCGCAACTCAAGTTCAATTTAGTCATTTCATTTGAAGGTGCAAGTCACGCCAGCCACTGCAACCATTATTTAGCCTGTGCATTAGCAGGGGAGCGCTTCTGGCATTGTGCACCCGTCTTCAAACTGAAAATCGAACAATACATTCATGTCTGTGCCATTCACGGTTGGGCTTTTGTTTTGAAGTGGGCCCTTTGGTGCATGTGTTGTGAACTATTGCCGTGGGAGCTGGCTTGACTTGCATTTCACCATGAAAAAGTCTTTCAATTTTTCGACTTCTTGTGTCTCCAAAAAAAAATACTCTTCTAAGTAAAACATGTTAAGTGCTTTATTTTGAAATTAAAAAAAAGTTCCCCAAGATGTTTTTATACCATTCATTTATTTATTTATTGTACATACCTTTTAGTTATGAATACAGTTTTTTTCACTCAATGTAAAACTATATGGAATATAACATCGAAAGTGGAGCATGCACAGGAAGATGTTATATTTTTGTGAGAAAGGGTGATTTACTGTTTTGTTGAAAAAGTTCTTTTACAGTGCATCACCGACAAATCCACCCATTCTTTTCAACTAGTTTTAGTTCAAATCTTTTATCAGTGGTGGGCATTTCAGTAAATTTCACCGGTCCGTAATTCAGCAGCGGCTGGCCCGCCAGGCGGTGATTATTTCCGTCCGTTATTATTTCAGGCCGGCCCAGTCCGTCAATCGTCAGTCCATCATGCCGTCATCGTTATTTTAAACGCGTTTCCGTCAATGCTAAATGACAGTTTTATCACCACATTTTAAGGAGCATCAGTAAAAAAACTATTTACAAGGGTAACTGCACACAATTTTATTCTTTGGATATATATACACACACACACACACACACACACACACACACACACACACAATTCTTATACTATTACTGCTGCTGCTCTTGCTTCCCCCTCCCCAAACTGCCCCCTTGTAGCTGGCGTATCCCAACAGGGACACGTTCCCCTTCAGGCAGTGGTCTCCAACCTTTTTTGCGCTACAGGCTGGTTCAAACAAGTACATGCTGGTATGGGTGGATGCATGATGGAAAGATGACACGATTGATGGCTGCTTTTTGACTGCACGGCGACGTAGCAGCGGCTAAACTGCTTATGTGTCGTAAGCCTGCACAAACTCCTCGTGCATCAATTATCATGTGTTCCACAATATAACTTGGGTGCGACTAGTTCAAATGATTCAACACGATTGACGTGTTGCGAACTTTCCTTGGACAATGGCTTAATTTACTCCATTTGGCTCTGGAGATAATGCCACACAAGCAACGGTGTTGAACAATCTTGTTGAAATTGTTTCATCTTGGGAAGATTATGCCAAGTCGTAGCTGTCCATCAGCTGCGCGTTTGGTCATTTTTTGACTTCTTGTTCCTTTTGCTTTGTTCACCTCTGAAACTTACAAACCAAAGTAAATAAGTAAAATCTGCTCTCCGATCAGCTGCCGTCACGCACATTTCTGCCGCGTCTGATGCTCAGTCGCTGATGGTCACAGCTAGTCACCTGATCATTTTTTGCGTCTCTCTCTTTCTGTGTGGCCTGGTACCAAGTGGCCTTTGGACCAGTGTTTGGGGATGACTTCCTTGAGCAACACCAGGTTCTGGAAGTTGGCACTGGCCAAGGCGTCCCTCTTCAGCCTGAGGATGTGTCCCAGCATGACATTCTTTCCATGGAGAAGGCTTCCCGCTGGAGCTTCCAGAAGCGGAGAGCTCGTGACAGACAAACTTTCATTGTAAATGGTAAATGGGCTGTTACTTTCAGTATATAACGCTTTTCTACTTTTGTTAATCAAAGTGCTTTACACTGTTTCTTCATTACGTACTGATGACGCAGTATCAGGAGCAACTGGGGGTTCAGCATTTTGGTCAATGACACTTTGACAAGGTCACAATGGCCCTAACCTCTGCGTTGGGGGACGACCATTCTACCACTGAGCCATGCCACCCCATTACGAAAGCCAGCAGGCTATTGATATGACTCAGCACGGTCACACAGAAATTTCCATCGAACGCGCCAACATGTGCTGCAAAACATTTGTCGAAGGTCGTCTTTGCTTTTCTGATTAGTGACCATTCGAGTCACGGCCAAAAATCGCTTGCGTCGGCGCTTAATCCGCCAGTGTCTCAAAGTTTCCATCAGTCATCAGTCTGCCAGCGAAAAAGGAGTTTGTCAAAAACGGACTTTTGGTCAGTACTAAGAAACTGCCCACCACTGATACATAAGTACTGTAGATGAGGTAGTCCTTTGTCTAATTAAAAAAACCTCTCCAGTACCAGCAGGTACAATTCAAGCCTGCGGCAATGAGAAGAATGACTAGCAGAGTGATGAGTAGACCAATTGCAATGACGGTCATACTAATGGCCCAGATATAAGTCTTCTTGGATAAGTCAATCAAGGGTGACATGAGGGCCAACCGTGCCCTGCTCGCTCGCTGACGGTCCTGAGGTGGGTACCGAGCTAGGTTGATACTTTCCATGCCAAGTGAACGAAGTAGACATGCCCTCTGATGGCTCAAGCGGTCAAAGGTGTGTTTGCCATGATAGAAGCCCATACCGCTCTGACCTACAAAATCAAGCAGTAATAATCTCACACAAAGTATAGAGTGGTGCAAAAAACAATTATGTACTGCAATCCTGCTAACAGAAGTACAAATAATGTTACTGAGGTCTAGTTTAGAAATTTTGTTTTGCTGTCTTGATTTTATGTGCAAATGCCTTCCATTGTGAAACAGCGACGCTTTAAGAACTCCTTTTAAATGTATAAGTTATTGATGATTTCAAATTTTAGGCATTCATAAAAAAGGCACTTCTTATTGACAGCAAATGGCAGTATCCCACTGAAATACACCGCATAACCATAAAGACAAAAGTGTATACATATAAACAGCTTCACAAAAATGCCATGAGTTGCGCAATGGACTGGTTGCCATTCAATTCTTTAGTCTGTATAAAATTGTCATTGCAAGTTCATACTCTTACACAAATTACAACATATCTGAGAACTATCGACACACACACACACACACACACACACACAATATACGAGATAAAACAACTATACATACACACACACACACATATACATATATATATATATATATACACACACACACACACACACACACGCACACACACACACACACACACACACACACACACACACACACAC
>NW_017842057.1:3246862-3248355 GCF_001891065.2 Hippocampus comes | reverse complement strand
CCAGCCACGGCAGCTCGAGACACTGAAAACGGATACTTAAAGAGTTTATGAATGCAAATTTTACTTTTAAAAAGTTGCCAGATTGTTCGATTGACAAGACCAAAGTTACCTGTATGTTTTGCAGTCGTAAACTGAGCTATCATCATAGCACGTCGAGTCTGAAATACCGCTGAATGGCCAAGTACACAGCTGACGTGAGTACTCCGCCCCCTCGTCTCAGACGGACAGGTATGGATAATTTCAAAGCGAAGAAAATGTATAACACGACGAAGAACAAATTTGCTGAAGCCATAGCTAAATGTATGGCTACTGCATGCAAGCCTGTCAACATTGTCCACAGCTCGACTCAAGCTGAAGCTGACGCGATTGTCACTTGTTTGGAACTATTTTGTGTGGAAGGTTACAGTGTTCCGTGGCCATATAAATGTATGCAACCATGGCTTAAATCCACTATAGACTGAGTACTAATTTACCTTCGATGTGCACTTTATAATGTTATCTTGCTCTTTTTTGATTCCATAAAAAGAGCTGTTAAAGCAGCTGTTGTGTGACAAAATATTTTTTTCACTGTTGTTGATGGACAGTAATATTGTGTGAGAGATTATGTGTGAATAACTGCTCCAAGTGAAAAATGTTCATGTAAAATTGAAA
Organism: Hippocampus comes; assembly: GCF_001891065.2. Taxonomy (NCBI): domain Eukaryota; kingdom Metazoa; phylum Chordata; class Actinopteri; order Syngnathiformes; family Syngnathidae; genus Hippocampus; species Hippocampus comes. Next base: position 3,247,704 of record NW_017842057.1, on the reverse strand, counting down.
ATCGAAATTGTTATTTCAGTAAATATTTGCATTTTGCACATAGAAAACTGATTCATGATTCCATGTTGATGAGAGCATTAAAATGGGGAAAAATAGGACAAAAAATATAAAAGGAAGTTCAGAAACGATCAAAAATGCGTGAGTAATCACGATTAATTTTTAGTGAATTTGAGTTAGTTATGACAGTTGCATTTTTAATAAGATTAAATATTTTAATCGTTTGATATATATATATATATATATTGTTGAACCATCTTACCTACACCACCAAATGGGAGTGAAATGAGTGTGTAGTGCATCATAACATCATTGACGGTCACGCCTCCACTTGTGGTCTCCTCAATCATCTTTTTTGTGACCTTCAAAAAAACAAAGAGATCATTAAAGAAGAAAATAAATAACTGGTACTGTTATAAATGATAGCATTCATTTTCCATCCACTCCACGAGGTCAAGTAGTGTACCCATTTTACCTTTCCACATTGCCTCTCCTATAAATTCAAACCTGGAGGGTTTGTTCCCTGGCAACATATAACTGAGAATTGTTTGTTTGAAATATACCATGTGTGTTTCAAAGTTACACCGATAAGTTTTCCCATCATTGATGAGGTTTGTTTATTTAACATTAAGGTTATTTTTTTATTTTTTTTAGTTCAACATCTTTGTTGGAACATAGGCACAAAAACACTGTCATCCCACTACTGCGTAGCTGTATAACAATCATTTCCAGAAATGACATTGTAACATTCTTTCCATAAAAATACTCATCTGCTACCTGGAGATAAAGCTCTCTCTCTCTCTCTCTCGCTCTCTCTCTCTCTCTCTCTCTCTCTCTCTCTCTCT
>NW_017842057.1:3239492-3246790 GCF_001891065.2 Hippocampus comes | reverse complement strand
AAAAACTCTCTCTCTCTCTCTCTCTCTCTCTCTCTCTCTCTCTCTCTCTCTCTCTCTCTCTCTCTCTCTCTCTGTGTGTGTGTGTGTGTGTGTGTGTGTGTGTGTGTGTGTCCTGGTGCTATATCCAAAGAAAAAAAATCAAGGGAAAATACAAAAATTATGTGGGTATTTTAGCCCAATTTCGAGCCATTTTAACATGACCACAATTATGTGAAAAAGAAAAAAAAAGTCAAGTGTCACATCCAATATATTAAGTCTTTTGCTGTACGTAGGTTGTCCATCTATTACTGATAGTCACCTTACATCACTCTTTAAGAAATTTCCATTTCTTCAACTGTCCTGTTTATGTGGGCTTGTTTGTCTGATAAAACGCCTCAACCTCCTGTGGTGTTGAAAATAGAAATATCCTTCCGTTTTGTGCAAGACTCTCAACTAGCAGGGATTGTAATGAAATCCTTAAAATGCTCCGATATGCACAAATTGCTTTATAGCCGTGGCAAAGCCTCGTTGGATGCGGACAGTCTCTGCTGACAGATCCTGGTAGAAAGTGAGTTTAACTCCGTCATGCATTCTTGCCTTCCCCATGAAATTGGTCTTTATGGTTTATCACCACTGAAAGCATGTACAGTGATCCCTCGCTATTTCGCGGTTCGTTTATCGCGGCTTCAGTGCATCGCGGATTTTTTCAAATATATTCATAACAAAAAAAAATAAAATAAGTCCGCAAAAAGCCCGCGAGAAGCAGCGAAAGTCAGCAAAACAACAGCGAGTCACATAGAGAAACATATACAGTACTACATGTATATGTTTACTGTACTGTATTTTGTTATTCATAAACTAACCTAACTTATCCATGTTTAAATCTATTATTATACAGCATTAAGTCATGTTAATTACTTCAAAATTTACTTCTACATGCATGTATACCATTAAATTTGGCCTTATAAATATTATGTACATGTACCTATATGGGGGGGGGGGGTCGCTACTTGGCGGATTTGCGTTTATCGCGGGTTGTTTTGGTCCCCATTAACCGCGATAAACGAGGGATTACTGTAATGCACCACCACTTAAAATAGAAGTGCCCCGTATGTCTCGACTCATAACATTGTTGGGAGCCATAGGTGGTGTGGGTCCAAATATCAAACAAAATCCGCCAAAGTGGCTAAAAAGAGCGCGTCGTTACCCGCCACTGATAAAATTCACCTACATTTAGCAAGCTGATGGGTGGTAACGTCAAGCCCTGAGTTATAATATGCTTCCCCCAGCTTTCTCACCTGCTTGTCAGAGGAGAATATGTAGAGGGCTAAAGGTTTGTCTCGCTCATTGATGAAACTGATGGCTTCATCCAAGCCACTCACAGTCACAATGGGCAACAGAGGACCAAATATTTCTTCCTGCATCAGCTTGGAGTGAGGTGGCACATCCTTCAATATGGTTGGGGCTGTTTGAACAATCAGACAATTAACACAAACTAGAACTACACACAACAATGCGCTTTATATGAAAAGAGACACCTACCAATATAGCGCTGTGAGGCGTCACATTGGCCACCTAGCACTGGTGCATACCCCTCCATCAGACCCACAACTCTGTTGAAGTGAGTTTGGTTAATGATGCGACCATAGTCCGGTGATGATTTAGGATCAGGGCCATAAAATTCCTGTGAGAAATTAAAGTTTTACATGAACTGCAATTTCATTCACTCATACTGAGAGGGAAGTCAGAACTATTATAAGATTGTTCATTACCAAAAGAGTTTGTCGGATGCATTCCACCACATGGCCTTGGACACAAGGTTCACACAGTATGTAGTCTGGAGCGATACACGTCTGGCCACAGTTGACAAATTTTCCCCAGGTTATACGACTAAACAAACAGAAAAAAAAAACCCAAAAATCAGTACCTAGTATGGGAGCAGATATAGCAAATCCATGCCTATTTTGCTACTCATTCGTCAACAGAATGTGAGAAGATTGCAGATTATAAATTGTACAAGGCCAGAGTACAATTTGAACCCATGAAGTGTGGTAAGTATATACTGTAGGGCTGAGATACGCTACTTCATATCAAAATTGTAAAACTCTTGCAGATTATACAATGTAATAAGTGTGAGTAAGTCCATTAGTGCTCCCCCCATGGACTACACTGAGAATCTCCCAAGCAGTGAATCAAAGCAGTCGTTTAAGGGCTCCTCTCGGGGCGCTGTACATACGGCGAGTACCGACAGGCCCTTCACACTGTATCCCATGTTCGTCATTGTTTTTCATGTTTCTTGTGCAGAGCGTGCCTTTTAAGTCCAATTACCCCATGGGGATAAATAAAGTTTCCTGAATCTGAATCTGAATCTGAATCTCATCCTCTTCAGAACACCTCTGAAATGTACAGGTCACAGCTCGTTGCCAGCGGGCCTGATATTTTTTGAACAGTCTGGAGAGAAAATAGCTATTAAGTGTGAATGGGGCTGCTCAAGTCGGGTGTTATAGGTCAATGGTCAGAATACTTGGAAAACTAATTTCCCCCGACTTTGAGTTCGGCTTTTCTTTCCCAGGGGTTGCGGTTGAAAACCTCCTCAATGGCAGGGAATTTAATATGACACCAGCATGGGGGAAGCCATCTGGATCATTGTAGAAATACATTAATTGAACAAATTATAATCATCCTCATCTTATAAATATTTTAATAGCAACCCCGTCATCATTAGAGGGTGGTGCAAGGTCGCCTCCAATTGCAGGCCAACAACATCGTCTGAAAGGGGAGACATTACAGTTGACCTGCCAATGACATGCACAAACTCCAGCAAGACAAATGTCTGTTCCCTCAATGTTCAAGAACGGCGTGTCTTGTCCAGGGAAGCCAAGACAACAAGTATTATAACAAATGATGAGATTTCTTCGACAAAGAAACAAAACATGGAGAGACACCATTCACATACCTGTCAAGGGAGCCCCCCCCCCCCCCCCCCCCTGCATCTTGTGTTGTCATTTTATCTTATTTTCTTCTATTTGGGAGAGACAAAGGTCAGCACAATCAGCATTTTGAGCAGCTACACAGAATGCAGTCGAGTGCATGAGCAGACAACTTTGCTTATCTGCAAATTAACTGGTCAGCATTCAATAGTACGAACAGTTACTTCCATTTAGTTATATGTTATATGTCAAATTCTCATTACAGGTGTACACAGATGTGCACTCCATACCGCAGTTTTTTTTTTTTTTTTTTTATGCAAATGAGCGATGCTGCGAGGACTGGCCAGGAAAACACTATGTTCCATCCCACAATGGTGCTCTAAGGAGCAAACACCCCATTACACCCATTTTCATTGCCGCAAAGTCGTTCAAAATATCAAAAGGACGAAAACTCCACCCATGCGCACAGTTGCACTGTGCTTTGCGCCAGGCTTGCTCTCGGAATGAAAATAGGGCCCTTATGTCGGTTTTGTCATGTTGTTTGTTTGTGTCTGAGCGGTGGGCGTTTCCCTCCAGCAATGCAACAGGTTTTTTCTGTTTTTGCAAGCGCTTTTGGTTTCTCTCATTTTCCCTGGTTTATTGTGAGTTGTACATAAGTTGTCGGTCTTGCTGCATTTTTTTGGAAATAAATATTTTTTGTCAAAACCTTTATCTGAGTCAACATTTGTAGAGTTTGATTCTGTTCGGACATCCTGACAGAATTATCTCACTCTATAGACTCCGATAGGGTTATGAAAGCGCTGGCCAGCCAAGGACGAGTGGTGGGACAGCAGGGGTCGGCACTCACTGAGCTACACTCCACAGTCATCCTGCTGGCCCATCGGTTGGAGGACTTAGGTTCTCGTGTAGAGCAGGTACATCCTTGAGTATCGCCACCCTCAGAGCCAGGCCTGTCCCCTGCTGGGGTGTACCACCCACGGTACACGGTACAGAATCGAGAACCAACTTACCTCACCCGTCAGGTTATGGTTGAGAACCTGGCTTACGTTGTCAATTTATATGTCACCATAGCCTTATCTTTGACCAGCAACCAGTCGCTTATGCCCTCGATAGTACCAAGATAGCCTTCATGATGAGTCTCCCCAAAAAGGCCTGATAGGACTCCTTCTTCAGCTTGACAGTATTCCTTACTGCGGATGACCACCAGCAGGCTCGGGGGTTGCCGCCAAGATAGGCACCGACCACCCTACGGCCACAGCTCTGATCGTCCGCCTCAACAATAGAATAGTGTAACATGGTCCACTCGGCCTCAATGTGCCCCGCCTCTCCCGGGACGTGGAAAAAGCGCTGGCGGAGGTGGGAGTTGAAACTCCTTCTGACAGATGAGTCTGCCGGACGCTCCCATCAAACCCTCATAATACGTTTGGGTCTGCCAGGTTGGACTGGCATCTTTCCCCACCATCGGAGCCAACTCACTACCAGGTGGGATCAGTTGACAGCTCCGCCCCTCTCTTCACCCGAGTGTCCAAAACATGCTGCCGCAATTCCGATGATACAACTACAAATGATACATCGAACTGCAGCTAAGGGTGTCCCTGGTGCCAAGTCCACATATGGACACCCTTATGTTTGAACATGGTGTTCATTATGGACAATCTGTGACAATAAAAAAACCACCACTCGATTTCTGATAGGGGGGACCGTTCCTCCCAATCACGCCCTTCCAGATCTCACTGTCATTGCCCATGTGAGCATTGAAGTCTCCCAACAGAACGAGGGATTCTCCAGAGGGAGCACTCTCCTACACAACCTCCAAGGACTCCAAAAAGGGTGGGTACGCTGAGCTTCTGTTGGGTGCATAGGCACAAACAACAGTCAGGACCCGTCCCCCCCACCCGAAGGCGAAGGAAGGCTACTCTCTCGTCCACCGGTGTGAATCCCAATGTACAGACACTGAGCTGGGGGGCAATGAGTATGCCCACACTTGCTCTGCGCCTCTCACCATGAGAGTCCAACCCCTCTCGAGAGAACTGGTCCCAGAGCCTAGGCTGTGTGGAGGCAAGTCCGACTATGTCAAGTCGAAACTTCTCTGTCTCAAAAACCAGCTAAAGTCCCGGCCTTTGGCCACCGCCTAGGCCACGAGGTGCTCGACAGCGAGCCCCAACTCCAGGCTTGGCTCCAGAGGGGGTCCACCCAGTGGCCTGCGTTCGGGCAAGGGAATACGCCGTTCAGTGTTTTCATTCATCATCAGTCAATGAGCCGTGCTTGTCTGGTCCCTCACCCAGGATCTCCTGCGGTCTTCCAAAATCTTATCAATGACGTCTTGAGGGACCTGTTAAACGTTTCGTGTTTTCTTTATCTTGATGACATTTTGATTTCTTTCTCAGAACCTCAAGGAACACCAGCAACATGTCCGCGAACCTGTCTTCCACCATGAAAGATTAGTAATGTACAGTGGTACCTCTACCTACGAACATCTCTTCATATGAAATTTTCAAGTTACGAAACACTTCAACAGGAAAATATTGCCTGTGGTTGTGAAAGAGTTTTCAAGATACGAAAGGTAAAAATATAGTATGGGTTGCTAGTCGCAGCTCTGAGTTTCCTGAACGCAACATACTCCCGATCATCATCCTGGCATCCCATTGGCTAAGAGGGACCTCTACGGTATGCGTGTAGATCGATAGACGTGTGTTTATGCAGCATCCTCGTCATTCGCCTCTCGGGCCATGAGGTGCTATGATAGTTTTACATAAATGTGAATCCCCAGAAAAAGTGGTCACCAGTCCGGCGATTGGTCACTATTCTGATGTTTACCTTGGACATTTTCGAAGGATTGTTAAAAGCCGACAAAAGCAGACGTCCTTTGCTCAGTTCTTTGCAAAACGCCAGGCAAAAACCACTTCTGAGAGAGAACATAGACTAAAGAGGGCAAAAAACGATGAGGACGCAGTTAAAAGTTAAAAGACCATAATTTTTATTCTTTACTCTAGTCTTTGTTTTTTAGATTAGGTACAACTCTCATTTATTGCGTAATAATCTAATTTGTAACATTTATTTGTTACATACTTTGATGCATTTTTCTGCTTTATAAAGCATTAATGTCTGATTTTGTGGCGCTTGGAACGGGTTCAGGCATTTACATGGAAAACTTTACATTTTCCAGTTAAGAAATTTCTTTCGGAACCAATTCATTTCATAAGTAGAGGTACCACTGTACATGGTTTTGGTAAAATACCTATTGAATTTTATTGTTAAAGGAAAGGTGACAACAAACATGTTATCCCTGTTCCAGATTCATGCTTTGTTTACCAACCAAACACGTTACTTTGACAATGGTTTTGCATGACTGCTGTCATTCACACAAATTTTACCGGCAGGCAACTCTGATGTCACAATTCTTGTCGATGTAGCAAGGACTCTTCCCTCCCAACTCCAGAGTCACCGGGGTGATATGTCGTGCTGCAGCCTCCATCACCAATTTGCCGACTGCACTACTTCCAGTATAGAAGATGTGGTCAAACCTCTGCTTCAACAATTCCTGTGTCTCTGTCACTCCACCCGTCACCACCGGGTACAGATCCTGAAAATAAAAGACATGAAACAGATTTAAATTATCACACGTTACTATTAATTTAAAATACTGATCATGATGTATAAAGCTGTCCATAACCCCACTCAACCAGACATTTCATTCTCCTCATAAAGCCTGACACTTCTGCACTCGGTTTAGCTTCCAACCTTGATCTCACTTTCCCCTCCGCTTGTCTGTCCTCCATGCAGGACAAAGCCTTCAACCACTCTGTACCCCAACTTTGGAATTCATTGCCATTTGACCTCCACGCTACTGAGTCAGTTTCTGTTTCTGGATTTAAAATATACCTATACCAAACATTTTTCTCCATTTAAACCCATCCATACACTCACTTTTTGAATTGACCTAATGTGATTTATATTTGTTTTTGTCGTATTTCTTGGATTGTTTCCTTCAGATGGTAAATAGGCTTTGACTTGTTTTGCACTTCTCTACCTTAGGTACTCAAAGCAATTTAACACTGTCTCCTCATTTTATCTACTGATGACGCAGAATCAGGAGCAACTGAGGGTTCAGTATCTTGCTCAAGGACACTTCGACGTGATCACAAGGGGTGAGGATCAAACCCACAACCTCTGGGTTGGGAGATGACCACTCTACCACCTGAGCCAAGTCACCGCTTTGCACCATACCTTTGGAACTCTTGATCAACGGACTTCCACAGTGCCAAATAATACAATATTTTCAGATCCAGACTTTAAGCATACTTATCCCATGCATTTTACTCCATCAAACTTCAACCATTAATTTTATCTCACCTTTTTAATTGCTTCCTATGATTCATATATAAATAT
>NW_017842057.1:3233494-3238338 GCF_001891065.2 Hippocampus comes | reverse complement strand
TCCTGGCCTCTGGTAGAGGACCCGAGCTGAATGAGGGATGGACACCACCCGAGGAGATGAGGATTTTTATATATATATATATATATATATATATGTTGCATTCCTTTCATTGTTTCTTTATTTTTGTTTCTGGTATTTATGTTTTATAAGGTGTCCAGAAAGGTGCAGATAAATACTACCACGTTTTACTGTTATTTTTTACCTGCACTGTATTTATTGAAAGAAAAACATGCTGGAGTCATTTATTTTATGTTTATCCTGTGTGCAATCACGGGTAAAAGAACAACAAGAGGTGGTAATCAAACCTTATCCAGATAGAGAGGCAGCAGTGTTGCGAGGAGAAGAGATGAGTAACCACTAATCTCTGAGGGTTTCACCACAGCTCCGTTGCCTGCAGGGTTTTGACATAGAAGCTAGTCAATAGAGAAGAGCAGATAACTGGGAGTATGATTGGATCGCTGGAAAGATAAACAGAGCTAAATGTCTTCGCTCAGCTTCACGATTGCTTGTTTTTCATCCATAGACAGCTCTCTGCCTTAGCGTGTTGGTTCGAGAGCTAGCAAGTGCAAATGCACTCTTCACAATAATTACCCATATCTGAAACTGAGCCTATCCACTCAGCGCTACTTATTATTTAAAAAAAAAAAAAAAAAAAAGCACACAACAAAACACACAGGTCACTTCTTGTAATACTTTCGCTCAAGTGAAAAATTAGTGCATTTAAACAATCATAATGTGCCAAAAAATACCTCGCAATGAATCGAATTCTATGAACAGTTTCTTCAGGGAGCAATTTAGTGTTGAGATTTTTGAGACTGAGATACAACTTTTGAATAGGTTTGGGAAGACAACATCTGCTTAAACATACTGTACCCACATTTTAGAAAGAGGAGTTAGTTTGGTAATCTTCAATATGTAAATTATTCAAAATGATTAAAAAAAAAAAAAAAAAAAAAAAAACACTGTGAGGCACTGCCTGTGCCAGAGAACATCTTCCACTGCCTCAGAGTTAAAGTTTCTACGGTTGAACTTTAGCTCTTGCCTTTCTATGCAGAAATGTTGTGTTCTCCCCATGTTTGTGTGGGTATTATCTTGGATTATCCAGCTTCCCCTTATGTTCCACAAATACGCATGGTATGTTAATTAAAGGGCAGTACAGTGGTCGACCGATTAGCACACCCGCTTCACAGTGCAGAGGTGTTATCACCTGTAGTGCAAAAAAGTCGCCTCTCCTACTTAACGTGACTAAGCACGTTATGATTTGAAGTAATCGATTCAGCTTGAGCTTAAGTCAACTGAGGAATCGAATTTGTGTTTTTACCACGCTGATTTATTATCTTGCATCTATTTTCTAATCTTCTCGTCTTCACGAGGGTCGCGGGCATGCTGGAGCCTCTCCTAGCTGTCTTCGGGCAGTAGGCGGGGGACACCCTGAACCAGTTGCCAGCCAATTGCAGGGCACACGTAGACAAACAACCGCGTGGGCTCACAATCACACCTCGGGACAATTCACAGTGTTCCATTAACCTGGCATTGTCTTGTATTGCTCGCGACTGACCAAAATTTGTACTTTTCATTTAAAGTAAACCATACAGTGGGGTTAGCCTTGGAATAAAATACCAAGACGCTCAAGAATCTGACAAATGACATAGAAACGCACACTAATGCGATTAGTGGGCACCTCATGTGCAAATGATAGGCCTACATATTTTTGCTGGCAACCGTAATACCAACTGTCTAAAATTGTGAATATCTGATAAATGTAGATGCTGTGAAAGACTGTGACTAAATGTAGACTGTCAAATATTTCAAATACAAATTTCAATTGTAGTTGTTGATCATTGATTTTGCATAGTCCTAGTGCTCAACATTAACCCTTTCAGGGACAGCAGTTACTACAGTGGACAGTTTACCATGTTATTAGGTTACAGGGTGCGTGAAAGGGTTAAGCTGTGTTATTCACGTGACTTGCAGAGAATGCAGAAACTGAAACTGAAAATGTGGCGGGCCCTGGGTTGAAATACGTTCCCACCCTACACAGCTACAGGGTGCGGGTGACTGATCTGTCTGTACCTGCAGCGATAGCTCCTACAAGGGGTACCAACGTTACGGCCCATGGATAATTCCAGGCTCCAATGATCAGCACCACTCCCAGGGGTTCTGGCTGGATGTAAGCCTCGTCTGACATCGTCAAGAGATTCTTCTCCACCAGCCGAGGGGCTGCCCACTCTCGCAGTTTTCCCAGAGCCAGATTAATCTCATTATTTATTCCAATCAACTCCAAAAGTGATGTGTCATACTGGCTCTGTAGAACATCCAACACAATATATAAAAGTGCAGAGCCAGAAAAAAATATGGGACAGAGATTGCAGTATTAGACACAGTTTGTCATGTGTCTTTACTCACCCTGTTAATATCCTGTTTTAGAGCTGTGATGATTTCAACCTCCCTTTCACTCATCATCTTCTGCAGGGCCTGAAGCTGCTGCAGCCTGAACTCAAGAGGACGTGTTCTTCCACTCCCAAAGGCCTCCCGGGCACGTTGAATAGCCTGCCTCTCCATCACCTCAGCTAGTATAGACAGCAAAGAAAAGAGAAATAGATTATGTTGTGGACATGATAATTTGAAATAAGAAATCTGAGCACCTCAGAAGGAGCTGATGGTTGATTCAGACATTTGTAATTGAATCACCAAATGATGTTGTCAAGCCAGTATATATGAAATTCAATATTTTTGTTTTTGTTTGGAGTTGTTTGAAATACTTTTTTAAAAAAATTTATCTTTTTTCCATTATGGATCTCAAATAACGATGGTCCAGTAGTTCGTGCGCTGATCTCACAGTGCAGAGGTCGTGGGTTCGATCCCGGCCCCGGCCTTCCTGTAAGGAGTTTGCATGTTCTCCCCGTGCCTGCGTGGGTTTTGTCCGGGTACTCCGGTTTCCTCCCAAGTCCAAAAACATGCGTGGCAGGTCAATGGAACACTCTGTATTGTCCCTACGTGTGAGTGTGAGCGCGGATGGTTATTCGTCTCTGTGTGCCCTGCGATTGGCTGGCAACCAGTTCAGGATGTCTGCCGCCGACTGCCCAAAGATGGCTGGGGCCGCGACCCTCATGAGGATAATCGGATTAGAAAATGGATGGATGGATGGATGGAACTGCCCAAAACCTACAACAGAGCCCCTTGGAGCCACATGCTCAATCTAACAGGAAGTCTGTTATTTTAAATTTGATTTCAAATATGGTGTCACCTTGACTCCAAAAGCTGTTGTAACTTCACCTACAAAATCAATCTTGTTAATATTGTCAATCTGCCTTCATTATGTTAAAACATTAAAGTTTGTGATGTAACACTGTTGCCAGGGCGACCTGCAGTTCACCAAGAAAACAATACTACTTTTGAGGGTCTAAACATAATTTATGAACTTTTCGACACACATTCAGGTCTGGCAAATCATCAATACTTTCTTAGTTCATTGTGCAGTTTTTAAAAAATTGCTCAGTAGTGCTCCCTACAAAGTTTTAACAAAGCAGCCCCGGTTGCATATTTCACCTTGCGCGATGAAAATTTGGTGGTATATATAACTACTCAAGATCTACAACAAAATCTCTTGGAGGCATGTACTCAACCTAACAGGAAGTCCACCATTTTGAATTTACTTGACACACATGATCTTATTTCGTCAATATTTGACACACTTCGCGAGTCAGGCCTGAAGACATTTACAATCTTATTTTTATCATTGAGGCAGAAGAAAATTTATGTTTCGTCTGTTGTTTTTCTCCCAGCAGGTTGATTTCCCTCCTATTGGCTTAGAAGTGTGATTAGGTCTTCATGATGATGCAACATCAAGTTTGTCAATTTTTGCGAAAAGCTGTTGTCAAGGCAACACGCTACAAAAAAGTCTTCCGGAACCATATGCGAAAGCTAACAGGAAGTCTGCCTGCATTTTGAATTTCCTTACACGTTTGGGCACATTTTTGGCCTTTTATAGAGGTCATATTAAAAAAAAAAAAAAAAAAAAAAAAAACCTGAGAGATATCATCCAGTTGTCTTGAAACTGTGAGTGGTTCATTTTAACATGTTCAGACGATTGGAATGAGCAAAGCTTTTTATTTTATCAAACACTGTTGCCAGGGCGACGTGCTGTTGGACAATACCAATACAATAACATACATGTTTACTGATGTTAACATCAGTAAACATGTATGTATGTAGGAATTACTACAACTAGTTCTGTAGTAATTCCCCCCCGCCCCCAACACACACACACAGCGACAGCCAACGAGAGCGAGCGACAGCCAACGAGAGCGAGCGACAGCCAACGAGAGCGAGCGACAGCCAACGAGAGCGAGCGACAGCCAACGAGAGCGAGCGACAGCCCACGAGAGAGCGGGCGACAGCCACCGAGAGCGAGCGCCAGCCAACGAGAGCGAGCGACAGCGGCGTTCGTTTGGGGGCTCCAGTGATCGGTGAACCCAGCGGTGGCGACAGCGGCCAGTGAGAGCGAGTGACAGCGACGTTCGTCTGGGGCTCCAGCGATCGGTGAGCCCGGCGGCGGCGGCGACGAAGGCGACGGCAGTGGCTGAACTCACTCGACCACCGAGGCAGCGTGAGCTAGCGATAGCCAGCCGGCGTGAGCTAGCGATAGCCAGCCGGCGTGAGCAAGCGAGCGACAGCCAGCGGGAGCAAGTGAGCGACAGCCAGCGGGAGCGAGCGAGCGACAGCCAGCGGTCGTTCCGGTGCACCCGTTTGTGTCCGGGGAGGCCACAGGCCCACCGCCACGTCACCAACATCCGGGTTGGCAGAGAGAGAGAGAGACCACACAGCACGCGACGTCAACCAGT
>NW_017842057.1:3217143-3230190 GCF_001891065.2 Hippocampus comes | reverse complement strand
TTCATCAAATCAAATACAATGAAATTCTATGACCTGGTTGACTTCAAAATTGCCCAATTAATGTATAAAGCACATAACAATCTCCTTTGTCAAAATATCCAGAAGCTTTTTGAAATCAGAGATAGTTGTTATAATCTAAGAGGTATTAATCAATACAAAAAATCCAGAACAAGAACAAACATCAAGCAAAGGTGTGTATCAGTAAAAGGAGTTAATCTGTGGAATAACCTTGAGATGGATCTGAAAATGAGTAAATCGTTGGACGAGTTCAAAAACAAATTTAAAAGATTAGTACAAAAAAGCTACATAAAACAAAGTTAAGAAGATAAATTTTACATACTGGTACTTATAAAATATAGTAATACTATGGTTTGTTCTTGTTCTGGATTTTGAACAACTTATTGAATGTATTCAAGAAATGTGGTATATATAATGAATATGAGTCATTTGATATAAAAAGTAGAAAGAATAATGATACATATATACAAACCAAAAGGTGTATCAATAGATAAGCATAGTACACAAAAGGGTAAAAGTATTTGATGAAATGTAGATTTCTTCCTTTTCTTTGGTATTGGAAATGATCAATATACATTATTGCTCAAAAAGGGGTAGGACTAGATAAGTTGTATACTTCTTCCTACTCCTTTGAACATATAACTGTGATGATGTTTGTATTACTTACTTTTACTTTTATTTTCCTTTCATAGTTTTTGTTTGCATTTTGTCATGTTGTTGTATGTTTTATATATGTTCAATAAACAAACAAACAAACAAACAAACAAACAAAATGTAGCACTTCCACAACAGCCCAAACAAAGCACTTTACAGAATGTTTAACATAATATAACAATCATACAACAGAACACATAACATAAAACATTGACAATGGTTCAATTATAACTGTTTTGACATGCACCTTGATGTTTGCTGTGTCTGCTGTGCTATCTTAATGTTTACATGCTTGCGGCCGAGTTAGCTAGGGGGTGGGAGAGGGGAAAACAAACAAACAAACAAACAAACAAAATGTAGCACTTCCACAACAGCCCAAACAAAGCACTTTACAGAATGTTTAACATAATATAACAATCATACAACAGAACACATAACATAAAACATTGACAATGGTTCAATTATAACTGTTTTGACATGCACCTTGATGTTTGCTGTGTCTGCTGTGCTATCTTAATGTTTACATGCTTGCGGCCGAGTTAGCTAGGGGGTGGTAGAGTGTAAAAGAGAAGGAGAAAGAGAAGGGAAAAAAATATTTCCAAGGGAGACCTTGTATTGAGGCAGTTTGCAGACAGTCCTTCAGCACCCTGTTGAACTGTTCAACTTCTCCATTAGCACGGGGATAGGAGCCCGACGTTTTCAGGTGTACAATTTGTCTCTGTTTCAGGAAGTCCTTGAACTCAGCAGAGGTAAATTCTGGCCTTCGCAAATTCACGTGGTCTGCTCGTGTCATTGAATTTGATTATGGCATCAAATACAGGCCTGTCTCAGAGAATGATTTTGCTGATTGCTTATCAAGACTGCCACTCCCTGAAACTGGCATGGACCAAACAGAGAAAGGGTAAAAGGCATACAGGACAAGATAAAGCAGTCCACAGATGTGAGGAGAGGTGCAAAACACCAGCACATCCACCTTGGAGACCAGGTTAGAATCAATAAGCCGTGGAAAGTAAGAAAAGGGGAACAAAAAGTTCACTGAACCACGAATGGTTGTGAGGCAGAAAGTTCCCAACTCATACCTGCTGGATGATGGTTGGACCTGGAATGCATCACAACTGTCTGCATTGCCGCCACTGGACGTAGATTTAGACGTGGACAGGTAAGTGAGGAATTCTCATCCTGGGATCCATGCTCACGCAGAGAAGGATGAACAATGCAAGCATTCTATGGCCAGGCAACTGTGATGGGCTGAGGACTCGCCACACCAGAAAAAAAAAAAAAAAATTCTGCTCTAGCTGTTTTGCACATTATTGATTAATTAGGTTATGCGAATTGTGATGGAAGTTGTTGGCTTTTTTGAAAAGTGGGAAGATTTGTCTACTGTACTTTCAAAATGTATGCATGCTTGTGACCCCCATGAGCGAGGGGGTGGTAGAGTGTAGAAGAGAATGAGAAAAAGAAGGAGAGAAGAGGCTTGTTCTTCTTGCATGAGAGAGAGGAGAGACAAAGAGAAAGCCACTACAATCAGGGGTGGGCAAACTTTTTGGCTCGGGGGCCACATTTATTTTTAAAATTTGACAGATGGGCCGGGTCAGCACAAGATACGGTACATACATACAGTCTTTGATCCACTGGTGAAAAGGACACTTTGATTCGCTCCTCTTTCATCTATAACTGCTTCAGACAACAAAGTGGATGCACGAAAGGGGTTAAGATTGCACGATTGTCTGTGTCTAATGTGTTGTCTTGTATTATTTTGTCATTTTATGTTAACTTTTCTTTTGATGGCGGTGCGGGCACCCACAGCGGCTCCTCTTGTTGTATGTTGTGAGAGGGAAGAAATTTCATCTGTGCTGTGTACAGCACATTTGACAATAAAGTTGTACTTGATACTTGATACAAAAAAACCCCCAGCATTTGTTGACAGTCCATATCAAACATCAACAGAACAAAAGCATTAAAGTATGAACATACTTTTTAAATGAGAACAGTATTGTTGATCACCGATTTTAGCCAGTGCATTGTTGCAGATGGGTTGTGATCTGACCAGTAGAAATAGAGCGATACAGTATTTTCTAGTTAAGGAATCATATTTGCAGTGTCCCATCTTTCTTTATTACAGAATTTCCTTCTGTGGGAAACAACTACGTTACATGCCTGTATGAACGTCCAAGTATTTTAACAACATATATGTGTGACAACACAAGCAACAAAGTGCAACAATATATTGCCCAAAAACTGTTTATAACACAAGAACTGCAGTATACAGGACAGGCATATGAACAAAATATCGTCTCAAAAAATTAGGACTATTTGCTACAAAATGAGACTAGAAACAGACCTGGTCGCTTTTCTTTCCATTCACTCAACTGTCTCTAACTTGACCTCCCCTCGATCACCACCAAAGACAGCGCTGATGAGCTGATGTCGTGCAACCAACTTTTGAAGCCAGCCACGGAACGCTTCGAAGTCCTCGATGCCCATAGTTTGTGCTATGGAGCTCGCCTTCTCTCCTATCAGCGGTCCAGCTTGCGGGAGGCTATTTTTTTTAATCGCGTTAATCTACATTTTAATCTCTGCCTTTATTGTTTTTGTAGGTGGGTTGGCTTTTTCTAATAGCCCTTTTTATGTGTTGCCTTCCTGTGTTCGAGTTGTTGAGGGTGGGGAAACAACTGTCAGTCACAGCCTGAAGCGGACATTAATTGGCTACCATTATGTTGGGGCTTGTTTAGCTGAAGCTGAATAGGCTCCCATTGGAGTTGGGCGGGCTTAGTAAGCAGCGGTGAGGAGTGGAGAGGTGAAAATGGAGGAGTGTGTGAGAGTTCTCGGCACAATGAATGGAAAATTTACATTCCAAAAACGCCTTGATGACACAATTGATGAAGGTAGAGTGTTGTGCCTAATTTGTAAGGAGTTTGCTTACCACCGAAGCAGCTCAAATTTAGCCTCCCACATCAATGCAAGGCACCCAGTCGCGAGTGCAGCCACAGCTAACGTTAGCACCGAAAGCGTTAGCAATATAGCGAGCGAGCACAGCAAAGCTCTTCGGCAAACTAAACTCGAGAACACCCCACGTATGAGGCATAGTTGATGTGTCCTCTGTAGACTACTAGAAGTTATGGATTTTTTTTTCAGCACTCTTAGTTTGTCATGATGAACAGTGTTATTTCTGAAGTGCTAACAGCACTGTGATTGAAGGGTCTGTTTTACTGATTGTTTATTATCTGGAGCAAGTTCAGTGTTCAGTGCTTGTATTGCTCAGAAAATGGTTCTTACTGTTTTTGATATGTTAACCTAAGCACTTTTTAAGGACCTGATGTTCTATTTTATTTTTATTTTGTAATTCTTTGGAGATCTACAAAAAACAAACAAAACAGTGATATTCCCCTCGTGGCCGAAACTAAAGGTGGCAGGTAGGACTTTGACTCGTCTCAAATACAGCAGGAAGTAAATGGCTCGGACTGCATCTGTTCAAGTCTGCTGAAAAACAATAAAATACGTTATAATGCCACTTTTTCTTCTATCTTTTGATCTTCCTCAATAATGTAACGAATTTAAAATGAAAATTGGGGTTTCTCAGTAATTTTCAGACGAGATTAAAATATAGATTAGTTAGATTCATTACAGACCCTAAATAATTCATAAATAAATAATTAATAAATAAAATAATAATTCATCGCATACACTCAACATACACGAAAACTCACCACATTTTGCATACCCATTGTGCCTGTTGAAAATTGATATTTTAAAGTTGTCATCAGCGTTTCAAACAAAATGGATCTGTAGCGCCAACTAATGTGGAAAAACAAAATCAGATCCAGGTTAGTTTGCCCTCGGGCTACGAAAATTGAGATATGAATTTTTGAATGTCTAATTTTGGCCCAGGGTCATACTTTTGCACCCTTATCCTCAAGGGTGTATCTGATTTATTTCAGACTTGAGCTCTGCCATCATAAGCCCTGGGAAACCAACAGCACAACAAATCTTCAGTTTTCGAAATACAATTTACAATTTCACAGGTGAGTGGTCATGCCACCAACAGGCTAAAGCAGGGGTCCCCAACCTTTTTTGCCCCACGGACCGGTTGAAGTCAGACAATATTTTCAGGGACCGGCATTTAAGGTGTGGCGAATTAATACAACAAAATAATATGATATGAGCTGCATGAAAACTGTGGTGTTTTCGAAATATAATAATAAACACAAGGAGCGTCTAATCTGGTCGCAACACTCTTATCGCTCTGGTAATGTTTAATGCCTTCAAAATACGATACAACGCAAATTCAAAGTGCATGAAAATGACGACTCACCACAGTCCCGAGCTTGATTTTCTGCAATCAGACAGTCCCATCTCGGGGTAATAGGAGACAATGACACCTCAAGTGTGTGGTTTATGTCCAGTCTACTTCGTAATTTTGTTTTAGTCGCCGTTGCTGCAGAAACTCCCCACTTCACACAGGTAGGATGTCGGAAATAGCAACAGTGCTATTGTGGCGATCTCAGAGTATTCAGCCATAACTTTGATCCAGTTGTTTCGAACGTACTTTTAAGGCCGCTGTCATTTGTGATCTCCAAGCAGCATTTTTACTCATTTTGCGGGCTTTAGTGTTTTGTTTTTAAGCGTCATTGGTCACGTGACCGAGAAGTGTGGCTTGACGTGAGTCAAGCGTGACACAGACGGATGTAAAAGAGAATCCGGTAATTTTTCAAAATAAAACATCTTTCGTGTTCCGAAATAAATAAAACAGAAATAAGGCAAGTTCTTTCTGTGCGGCCCGGTACCAAATGCCCTGCGGACCGGTACCGGTCCGCGGACCGGCGGTTGGGGACCCCTGGGCTAAAGGACATATATGTTTTATTCTTTGATATTTTTCGATTGCAGGTGAACCAGGTCTCATATTTGCTCAGAAGAGTGTTAAAGCTTTCATGATGTTAAAATACGGTCTTGCGAAACGCTGTTGGTGTGATGTTGCGTACTTTCACCAATAAAACAACACTCGTTTAGAGTTTCTAAACCTGCTTAAAAACTCATGAAACTTTGCACACACATCAAGCCTGTCAAAATCCCCAATGTATTTTTTTTTCATTTAAATATTTTTTAAAAGATGGCTCATTAGAGTTCCCTACAATTTTTTAACAATGCATCCTGAGTGTATTTTTCACCTCAGTCTACAACAATTTGGTGGTCACAGCATTTGTGAAAACATGACATTTTGCACGTATCACATATCACACAGATCTTGCCTGATGACATAATAAATATTTTGTTTATTGTGCGTTTTTTACAAAATGACTCAGTAGTGCTCCCTAAAACGTTTTATGAACCAGCTGCGGTTGTGTATTTCACCAAGATCTACAACAAGTTGGAGGCATATTTAAGTGCCTGATATCTACAAAAGAGTAGCCATCTGCTAAACCTGGCAGGAAGTCCGGCATTTGAATTTTCTTTTAAATTTTTTATAGAGGTCATATCCTTCCAGAGATTTTGTGCCACTGTCTTGAAACTGTGGGAGTTTCATCTAAAGATGTTCAAGATGAAAGGTAAGATCAAAGTTTTTTATTTTGTCGAATGCTGATGTCATGGTGATGCGCTGTGTCCCATCTCATCTAAATTCAAGCAAAATTATGATGATTTTGACGGTCCCATTTTGCACACACTTCACACCTGGCAAAGTGATCAAAATTATATTAATCTATTGTGTGGTTTAAAAAAAACATGACTAAATTGCGCCCCCTCAATTTTTTAATGTCACAGCTCCGATTGAACATTTTACCTGGATCTACCAAAAGTTGGAATATATAACAGTCCAAAGCCTACAAACGTTTCTGTTGCCCTACCCTAAACTCAACAAAGTTCAAATTTTGCCTTATTTATCGCTTTTTTCTAGAGGACATATTTTATCAAAGTAGCTTTTAATCTGATGTACTTGATGTAAAAAAAAAAAAATGTATTCCAATGTACCAGCAATCCAATGTGCCTGGACTGCAACGTGGCCGGGTCTCCGAGTGTCCTTCATAGTTGCCGGCAGGTCTAGTTCCTAATTTTAACATTACGTACCATATCTACACTCGTAGAAATGTATTGCAACAAGACAATATGCTGTTTTTAAATACAAATTCAAAATTGAGATTAGTGTGTTAGCTTTGCCCTCGGCAAGCACTCCAGTGTCTCATGTAGCCGCTTTGCAAAATTAATTGTCCCACCACTGGTGTACTATGGATATAGTTGGCACAACCATTCAGTTGAGTTGCGCTTGATTTAATGTACCCGTATGTACTGTTTTGCAATCCAAATATTTGAAGCAAAATTTTGTGTTGAGAATATTGAGTTATAGTAACAAATGTGTAAGATTTAAAAAATAAGTAAATAAAAAAGGAATTTCAACATAAATCATCCATCCATTATCTCAACCGCTTAACCTTACCAGGCATGTTTTTGGAATGCAGTAGCAAACCAGAGTGCCCAGAGAAAACCCACGCAAGCAACGGGGGGAACATGCAAACTCCACACAGGAGAAGGCATTGGCCGGATTCAAACCCACGACCTCTACACCGTGAGATGGACATGAAGCATTCCAATTTTATTCAGCCAAGTGAAACTTACCTTAATGGAAGTCAGATCATCTGTCTTTCTGCGGACTGTGGGAAGGGAACGACAGAAGAGATCTTATCAGAAAGAAGATCCGATGTCCAATGGGCAGCAGCTTTGTTGAGTAACAGACTGAGGCTTGTTGTTCACGGTCCGTCCCTCAGCTTGAGATACGCCACAAGTGAAAGGAACTCTATTCAGGGGACAAACCAATCGTCTCCTAATGTAACTCTGTCTGGGTGGAGTCATCATGTTGAAAGAAATGTCCACATTCCAAATCCAGTAAACAGAACAAATATTTCTTATTCGTCTGCCATAATCACAATTTCATCCAATTGTTTTCAACGGCGATACTTTATAATTTTTTTCAAGGTTTAATAACAGATAAAAAGCTAATTTACTCATTACTACATTCACTACTTACCAATGTTGACACAAAGATGTGTTTACACTGCCCATGATACTCACTGTGGAGCACGCTTTTAATTTGTAGTCAAATATGTCCACCGTATAGTTACTGTATTCTGGGAATGAACCATACAGGCAAATCATTTATCAACGCTTATCAAAGTGAGGTCAATATTCTTCAATCATTAATCAGCAGTCATTCATTTGTGGAGTTGCAAAGATCTATGCAAATGTCCTCAACAATCTAACAGAATTACCGCAGTCCATCTACTGCATAGCTCTCGGTCTATATACTCTAGTAAGAGTACATTGCTCTATTTATACTCCATTGCAGATCTTGATAACATCTAAGTGGCTGCGACTGGGTAAACTCATATCTGTCTTTTTAAATTTTTTTGGATTATTTTTATTTCACTGTATTAAAATAAGTGTAAATTGAGTATAATGATTAGCTTCTACTTCGAATCAGAACAATTAAAAAAATTAATGTCGATAAATTATTTACAAAACTTTCTCCCTTAATGTTTCTGCTGTAAATTGGGAATTTCTCCATTGTGAGACAAATTGTTTTTTTAATCTTATTTTCAAATATTAAATGAAATTAACAAATTGAATTCCTTTACGAAATTCACTTCGTAAAGGAAATTAAGTAAATACAGTCGATGTAATAAGCAGTTCAGAACACCAATAATTGCCTCACTATTTCACTTTATTTGTATCTTCTTAATCTTCACACATACTGTGAGATATTTTTCAGTCTTAGGGATGAATAATAGCTGATCACCAAATCATCCGATTTAGACAATCTGTTGTTACACCTGCTAGATTGTCCCATTTCAGCCCAACTTATCTAAACATGCATTTACCCCTGTGAAGAGATGACTTCTTGTTGACTGCATGAATGCCAGCTCCTTTGTGATTTTGAAGGCTGCAGTTGATCCCATGTAACATGATAGTAGTGTTGATCCAGAGCCAGAGAAAAATAGTCAAAGTTGAAAGTTCTGGTTTTCTTTTCTGGGAAGTTCAATATGTGATCAACATTTCCTGTGATGGAATCAACCCTTCTCGTGCCTCTGAAGAGGGGCACATCCTAGAATTCTCCCTTTTTTTTCGCTAGGCATATCAGGGTGGCAGCGTCCACCATACACTCCTAAATGAACTTTCCTTTTTTTTTTTTTTTTTTTTTGCAGTTTTGTGAAACATAACATAACTTGTCTAGGACAGCTGCAAAAAATAAAAATGTCCCTGACTTGTTTGCGGCTTGACGAGCAAAGCCTCGGACTTTTCTGCATGCTCTCCATATGTCAGTCAAAGTCTTTTTTCATGGGTTTGGTAAGGTGACGGCGATTCAGATTTTAATCCTTAACCCTTATATTATGTTAAGGGTCAATTTGACCCATTTCAGTTCTTGCGTTGACCAAAGCACTGGATATCCTTTCATTTTCTTCATGAAATTTATTGACTTTTCCTAATCTAGGGTCATGAACTGGAGTGTAAAATCTGGACACTCTGATGTGTAGTGGGATGTCTGTGCACAGTTTGAATACAAATATGATGTTGGGGGCCATTTTGACCCAGGCACTTTAATGTGGGCAAACAGCTTTTCAGATCCAAAAGAAACATGTCAAATTGATGAACAGTACTTAGTTTTGACTGCTCAGTGACTGCCAGAGACCCAGGTATGTGTAGAGCAGGAACTTTCTCTCATTTGACTCGTCACTCTTCTCATGTCATTTCTTTGACCAACATACCAAAAATGAGCTCCAGAAAATTTACAGCTGAAGAAGCTTCATCACAGAGTTCGAACGGGGATAGTGATGCAGAGGAAGATATTTCAGAGACAGAGGATCTTTCTGGCAAGTATGGCATCAAAATGTGGGCAGCCTGTGATGCAAAATCTAGTTTTGCATGGAATATGCAAGTGCATACTGGAAAGGTACTTGGAGGAGCATCTGAGAAGATTCAGATGATGTGTGTGGTGCTAAAGATGAGTGAAGGACTGCAAAGTTATAATGTCTTTACAATGTATGGCCTTGGAGATGAAGTTCAGGAGAGAAAGCTGACTATGTTGGCAACAGTCAGAAGAAATAAGACCCGGTGAAATTCTGAAGATGCAGGGCAGACCTCTGCATTCCTCAGTTTTTGTTTTCACTGAGAAAGCAGCAGTTGTTTCATACTGCCCAAAGAAAAACAAAAATGTTCTTGTAATGAGCACAGTGCACATAGATGCATCACTGAGCACAAGAGAAGACATGAAGCCACAAATGATCCTGGACTTCAACTCCACCAAAGGGGGACTTGACAATCTGACAGCACACGTACAACTGCCAGTGCATTACTTTGTAGATAAAACATTGAAAATCTCAGAAGAGTTAAATGAAAAAAAGAAACGTGACATGGAAAAACTTAAACTAAACCGTTCTTAAATATACTGTTGGGATTAAAAATCTGTTGTCTGTCTCTTTTCTGAATGTTTACATCATCTTAAACAAAGTTGTGACTGGTGTAACCTGTTTTTTGACTATTTTTTGTAGATTTTTATCTACAAAAATGACCCACAACATAATTAACGTGATTTTTTTTCAACATAATATGAGGGTTAAATACAGCAACCTATATGATACAAACTAAGCACATATCTTTTACTTTGGACCTCTGTAAAAACTTAGCAATTCATATCTTGTTGAAGATGCGGCGTCACTACACAACTCAGGGTTCTACAACTCAAGGTTCTTCTTAATTTGGATTGTGGTGGCCCTGCCAGAAATAGCACTGGCTCAGCAGATCACTGCTGTTGGGTCAAGACCTCATTTGTCACAATTCGGTTAGTTAAATTTTTTACAAAAATCCATACTATTTTCCAGATCCCACAGATGTGTGTTATTTTTACATATTCACCAATCTTGAGTGTTAAAACGCTGGCTTTCTTTGACTATACAGTGCAACGTTAATGATTGAAACAACATGCCGTTTTGGGGTTTGCTGCAAAGTGATGATCATAGCAGAGGATATAAACAGAACTCGTCACTTAATCACTGCAAGCACAAGTCTACTGTACATGGCGAATTAAAAACCATATACAGAATGGCTATAATACTAAATAACAAATGATAAATATCAAGATTCATAATAAATGATAGTTAATAAAGTAATTGATGATAAAAGATAACTAAAGTAATTCATAATTAAAAGACAATTACAGGTATATCAATTTAAAAAAGCAACGAGTTGTTGACTTCATTATATTTATTGATGAAATTTGTTTATCTCTATGTCCAGACTTTATAGACTCACTGTAGAACGGAGTGGGCGGCCTGGTGGTCCAGTGGTTAGCGCTTTGACCTCACAGTGCAGAGGTACTGGGTTTAATTCCAGCTCAGGCCTCCCTGTGTGGAGTTTGCATGTTCTCCCCGGGCCTGCGTGGGTTTTCTCCTGGTACTCAGGTTTCCTCCCACATTCCAAAAACATACATGGCGGACTGATTGAACACTCTAAATTGTCCCTGGATGTGAGTGTGAGCGTGGATGGTTATTCGTCTCTGTGTGCCCTGCGATTGTCTGGCAACTGGTTCAGGGTGTCCCCCGCCTACTGCCCGAAGACAGCGGGGATAGGCTCCAGCACCCCCCGCGACCCTTTTGAGGAGAAAGCGGATCGGAAAATGAATAAATGAATGTAGAACGGAGTGTCCCCAACCACCGGTCCGCGAAGCAGTACCAGGCCTCGGCACATTTGGGACTGGTCAACACAAAGACTGACCTGCGAGCTGTAAGTACATTTGCAAATTTCAGACGTGGGGGAAATGTGCACGACTCTATTCACCCTTCTAACATTCGTTTGCAAGTTCAAATAAACAGAATCCACTAACCAAATGGGAAAAGAAGCAGTCAATAGAAAGTTATAGGAACAAATTGACCAACCGTACTGCTAAACGCGCAGCTGACGGGCAGCCATGACTTCCAAAGATGAAGCAATTTTGACAAGAGAGGTTCCTTAGCAGTATCTGAAACCTGTTAAATCATTTGAACACATAGCGGCCATGTGATTGCGTGGAAAGCATGAAAATGCGAACAGTTTGCGCAGATTGACCACCTAAACATTAGCAGTTTAGGCGCAAATACTTAGCTAGCAGCCACCGGATGAAAGCAGCAATCATCGTACCATCTTTTGACTGATCACGTTTGCAAGTAGCTATAATGCCAACGCCATAGACTTAAAATGATTGTGTTTACATTATAAGGCATAATTATTATTTCTGATTGGTTCATTTCTCAGTACAGTAGTTCACAGCGTTATTTTATTTTATTCTACATTTGTTGTACAGTACAATAACACTGTTTGAAATGAAATGAAACAAATCCATGTTAAGAAAATGTTTAATTACTCTGTAATTATCTTCATTGTCAGTACCTCTTCTTTAAAACTAGTAATTTGAAAGCTATGGAAAAAATGGTTGCCGGTTCGCAAACAGCATGGACTTGTCTCAACTGATCCATGACACACAAGTTTGGGGACATAAGTCTGCTGTAGAACATGCAATCAAAATAATTTAAAAAACAAAATAAAAACATAACTAAAATAAAAGAAAAATTATCTTGTGGCCAGAAAAGGTTTTCAATCAAAATGTTGTTGCAAAGAATTAAATCCCAATACAACAGTGCCTTCAAGTGCCATTTAGGCCAGGGGTTGGGAACCTCTGGCTCTTTGGATGATTGCATCTGGCTCGCAGATAAAACAAAATATTCTCGTTTATTTAATCCAGCCATCAATTTTTTAATTGCTTATTTCCTGTTCAGGGCTGCAGTTGGCTCCAGGAGCAATTTTGATTGGATAATAATAGCCCTACGTTGGCCGATGCTGTGGAACCAGGTAAACGCCTCCTTTTGAATCAGCCCGCTTGGCCATTAGCTCAAAGCTAATCCTAAACGAATAAGATGGCGAAAAAAAAAAAAGATGACGAGTATGGTAGACTTCAGGACGAATGGACCGAAGGATTTGCCTTTGTGGGGAGAACAGGTTCTGCGGTGTGTCAGATTTGCAATGACAAAATACCATCGATGAAACGGTTGAACGTAAAGCGGCACTTTGACACGCGCCATGCTACGTTCGGCAGCCAGCAGCAACTCCACGTATGGACCCGGCAAGCTGACTATAATTCCGCTAGTTTTGCTGGATTTTTAGCAATCCATATTAAAATAATACATTCAGAGGCTGGTACTGACATTTTGTTGAATTCTCTTTTAAAAAAAAAAAAAATTTATATATATATCAGTTTAGCGCGTTTTTATTGGCATTAATTTAGATTACTTTTAACGGGATTAATTTTTTCTCATGAGATTAACGCGGCAGACGTCACAGCGGATGTTACGTTGCTCTATA
>NW_017842057.1:3206900-3216039 GCF_001891065.2 Hippocampus comes | reverse complement strand
CTCTCTCTCTCTCTCTCTCTCTCTCTCTCTCTCTCTCTCTCTCTCTATATATATATATATATATATATGGGTCTCACTGAAATACATTTCTTCCAAATATTTTGCTTTTATGGCTCTCTTAGTCAAAAAGGTTCCCGACCCCTGATTTAGGCCTACCCTTTCATCAGTTTCAACACAAGCTGTGGAGTCTCAGCCTGAACACTGGGTGGCACCCACGTAATCGTACACATGAGAGACAGACAGCAGAAGTGGAAATGCCACAAAGGAGAACTCTGTGACTGTTGAATGAGTACTTTTGCTTATTGTGTGCTGACTGTTGAGCTGTAAAAAACAAAAAAGTGAATAAATAAAGAAATACATGACTGATTGCTGAAAAATCACACAGTTCAAACTTCAATGTGGGCGGCCCGGTGGGCGAATGGTGAGCACATCGGCCTCAAAGTGCAGAGGTGCAGGATTCGATTACGGCTCCGGCCTTCCTTGTGGAGTTTGCATGTCCTCCCCATGCCTGCGTGGTTTTTCTCCGGGTGCTCAGGTATGTTCCAATTACGAAACATTCAATGCAGCATATATCTAAAGAAAATCTCACTTAGTCTAATCCAAGTGCAACTGCAAATTATACAAAGTAGTTAATCATGCTGTTAGAGGAATCTATGAGCAAAATTGTATCATGTTTAAAGTTTCATTTAATTTGGGCACATCTAAACGTTTGGGTGCGTATCCAGCACCTCCAAATGGCTGTGCACATAGGCGCCGGCCACCTGGCCGGAGGGCTGTTGAAGTCCACAATTAGCACGTCAATGCAGGTGGGCAATCACAGGGGAGGGGGCGAAACTCGGTCACAAAAGGGGAATGAATAATTTGGGAACAGCGTTTGAACAACAAAAGACGAGTTGAGAACACCCGTCGCGCCCAGGCGACATTTGTTGTCCGCAAAGTCTGCAACATGTTAATTCGATGTAGACCAGACAGAAAAGGCGCCAACGTACTGGTGGTTCAAGTTGAAAAAACAGGTAACCAATCACCACCCACGGGCCGGACCGGGGGTGCGGTATGCAAATGTCGGGGGCAGTGTTTTCCTTGTATGTTACAATAAAAGTCGGAATTGGCGGGAAGGGAGCTCGAGAGTGTGATCGCGGAGCAACTAAACCGTCATTCGCTCTCAGAGATCCGCTTCCGCTGATATTGAAGACAATTTTCCTGTGTGCCGAGTCATTTCTTTCACTTTGTCCGAGAAAATCTCTGACACATGCAAATGCATAACTCACATCCCAAACTGCATTTGAGCATGATTTTTTTTGAAACAGTGAATTGTTTCTGTAAAAATAATGTAGGTTTGACAAAAACAACGATGCCATTTAGAAAGAGGGAGAAAAATGCTGGTAACTGGGGAGGCCATCCCAGGCGAGAGCGTGATGAGATTTCCATAATAAACGTCGGCATTGTCTTTGAAAACAAAAAGCTATTGTGTACAGTCAGTGTCCAGGCCAATGGAATTATGGGACTTTTACATTCTTGTGACTGTTAAACTATCAACTGTTGTAGAAAGTGGAATATTTTGATCCTATTTATTTAATTTTATTTTCATTATCTTTGGGAAAATAAATAAATCTCTTCAATGATGTGTATACAGACATATATATATATATATATATATGTGTGTGTGTGTGTTTTGTTTGTTTTTTTTTTTTTAAATCACATGTACCCATGCACACATAAAACACATCTCCATTCAAAAGCATGGCACAAAGACACACTTGCTTTGTTGGGGCTGGGCCGGGGGTCGGCAACACGCGTCTCCAGAGCCGCATGCGGCTCTTTAGCGACATCTAGTGGCTCCCTGGAGCTTTATTAAAAAAAAAGTTTGAAAATGCAAAAAGATTTTGACAGTAGGCTAATATTGCTCAAATATATATATAGATACATGTTGCAGCTCCGAAAAAGGAGAGATGTGGTGTTGGTTTTTTTTTAAAATGTACACTTTATTTATGCTTTTAACAGTCGACAAACACAGACACGTCTGCGTCCGACTCCATGCCTTCTCTCTTCTCGTTCAACTCGAGAGGTGTTCAAAGACAGCCTCCGAAAAACGGAAATTAATGATCACTTCACTGACACTAAGAAAAGCAAAAATAATGCACCAAAACAAAAAATCAAGCGAGGAAATCACAAAATAAATTTTATGGGGGCGTTTGTGAACACACAACAAAGGAATGAATAACAAACAATTCTGAGACAGTCCAGTCTCCTACATACATACAGCATGTGTTTCCTTCATTATGTTTTATAGAAGGCTTTTATTTTTTTGCGGCTCCAGACATATTTGTTTTTTTTTTTTGTTTTTTTTTTGTTTTTGTCCAATATGGCTCTTTCAACATTTTGGGTTGCTGACCCCTGGGCTGGGCCTTTATTGTCACACACCTCGGGCCTTATTTCGGTAAACTGGTGCCTGTGCGGCCAGCAGAAAAACGGGCACAACTTCACAAAGTTTAGGCCGGTGGAATTCTGAGATATTATATTTATGTCACTGTTAGACTCTCAACTGTTGTAATAAGTAGAGTATTGTGATCCCATTTAATTAATTTTATTTTCATTATCTTAGTGAAATTAAATTAATCTCTTCTATGTTGTATAAAAAAAAGACCCCAAATCACACATACCCCAGTATACATCACACAAATCTTCATTGAAAAGCAAAGCACACTCACCTGCTTAACTGGGGCTGGACCTGTATTGTCACACACCCACGGCCCTATTTTGGTAAACTGGTGCCCGTGCGCTTGGCGGAACTTCATTTTGGTGCCGGGGCAAGTCTAGTCTAGCGTGTTGGGGACCATGGTGCGCCTCAGTGGACATTTTGGAGCATAGAGCTACCTTGGCCCTGACACACCTGCTAATTTCATCACAGGAATTAGACTGCTTGATGCATCTACGTTTTCGTTCCAGGGTAAGTGTAGTCTTGCATGTTTTGAATTTGGTAGACGCGTGGCTGCTGACCTCCCTGGCGCATCTTGCAATTTGGTACCAAACATCTATCCATCCATTTTCCAATCCGTTTTTTCCTCACAAGGGTTGCGGGGGGTGCTGGAGCCTATCCCAGCCGTCTTCAGGCAGTAGGCGGGGGACACCCTGAGCTGGTTGCCTGCCAATCGCAGGGCACACAGACACTAACAACCATCCGCGCTCACACTCACACCTAGGGACAATTTAGAGTGTTCAATCAGCCTGCCATGCATGTTTTTGGAATGTGGGAGGAAACCGGAGTACCCGGAGAAAACCCACGCAGGCCCGGGGAGAACATGCAAACTCCACACAGGGAGGCCGGAGCTGGAATTGAACCCGGTAGCTCTGTACTGTGAGGTCAACACGCTAACCAGTCTTTCACCGGCCCGTCGGTACCAAACATTTTTAGACTAAATCTAAAAGGAGGTCAATTGTGCAGTGCAGGTGGTGCAACATAATTTTGGTGGTTTCGATCGAGGCCCAGGCAGACGGATTCGACGCTCCTTCGACTAGTGTGGTGCATGTCATCCATTTCTAAACATAAAAACAACATAGGACAGTCCCTATGAATCATGGTACAAATTAATTCAATGAATGCATTATAATCATGAGCATCTCAATAGTATTTCCTGACTGTGTGGCACAACAATTGGAGGTCAGGAAATGTGGGGTTTGGGAGGGCACACACACGGAGGCACATATCCAAGAATCCAAGATGGCGCCGTAGTTGGCAGCCATCGGTAAGTAGTCTTTAAGAGCCCTATCCAGCTTGTGAGGGAACTTCAGGTGGAAATTCAAAATCAGTATTCAAAGGAATAAAAGACAAATGAGGTCTAAAATGTGTAAGAAATATTAAATAAACAGAAGTCCAAAACAACAAGAATCAAAGTAACTAAATAAACACGAAGCAACCACCTTGATTTGGACTGAGACAGCAAACAAACGGCAATTAAACGTGAAAAAGTCAATGCACCAACAAAGATAAAATAAAGCAAGGAAATAAACAGAGAAACCAAGTACACAACAAGGAACACCAGGACAAGACACTAAGTGGAAGAGGGAGCTAATTGGGTAACCTGGGATCGGGTAAACAAGCACAGTAGGGCAACACACCTGATTTAGATGATCTGCTCATCAGCCAGCTCAGAAGCAGCATTAGAACGATCCTGATTGTTTGAATCAGGTGTGTTGCTCCTGGGAGAGCTGGAAAACAGGCAGGACAGTAGCCCTCCAGGCCCGGAGTTGGAGACCTCTGCGCAAGGGGATGTAGCGGGGGTCGACTCGGCCTCGCTGCCGATCGGGCGCACAGGGGCGGGAGTTCGCACAGCGCACGCATGTCCGCCCCAGCACTGTAGGTGGACCCGCAGGCCAGAGGAGCCGTCCGCCATCGGTGGGTAAATTGGGCAGCGCCACCTATCGCACCAGTAAAAATATATATACAGTACATGAATGGCTGTTTTCGGCTCACGGTCACTCCAGCTAAAAGATCACCAACAGGGCTCACCAGCAACCCCGCGACATTGTTCAGGGTAAGCAGTTGTGAAAATGGATGAATGGGAATGCCAAAAGCATTTTCGGACGACCACCACATTAACAAACGCGAGTGCATTGCAGTGGGACATTGACGAACTTGTCGGTTTTTCGTTGAAAAGCAACAAGTGATGGGTTTCCAATAATTTCAACAAATGGACTACATTCAGCGTAGTGGTGGGTTGTGTTCTTATTATTTTTATTTCAAATAATTTGCTTTTGGTGCGTGTCCGTCAAAATATTGCTTGGCGTAAAACCGGCACATGGCGAAAATAATAAAAGGGACAGCTGACGTGTGAAACAGCAGCACAGTACTCCTTAACTGCAATGGCCTTTTTTCCCACCAGAGGTCAGCAAAAGCTAAAAAATTTGTTATTCCTGGTTTATGAAAACCTACCGTCCAACACGGGAGGAGGCATTAAAAATGTTTCCTAAACACTCTACTAACGTTTAAAATAAATGTTCCAAACATGATTTTACATATTTTTACCAACATGAAATTTAAATATTGGCACAAAATTGTCCTGAAAACTGATCTCGTTGAACTAGTCTTCCTGCATAACAGTAAGATGACAGTTTTACCTTTTAAATTGTGTACTGTGGTTCCCATAAATTAGTCAAATAGAAGGCAGAACTGGAAAGATCAACACATTTTGTTCAGATCCATAAACACATTTACATACACAAATGAATTCACTGACATAGTTTCGTCTCTCCACATTTTTTACACTGCTCTGTAAAATAACAGTTTACATGCACCCGGTTAAATTGGCCAAACCATGTTAGCCTGCAATCGCTAGGTGGCAACGATGGTCCACCCGAGATCCCAGATTTAATCCACCCTACACTCGTCCCCCCGTGCAAGGTTCAACAGGGAAGAGTGACTGTGACTTACTGTATTTCCGAGCTCTACGTATTTGATCACGAAATACGTCTGCCCATAGTTACAATGAACGTTCTCGCAGAAGTGTTGCTATATAAATACATAGCTGAATGGATAAACAAAGCACAACTGTCGTTAATGTGGATGGTTTTCACAATCACATTTTCAACACTGCTTATCCTAAACAGGGTTGCAGGGAGTTGCTGCAGCCTGTCCCCAGCTCACTTCGGGTAGAAGGCAGACTACACCCTGACACCCTGAACTGGTCGCCAGTCAGTCACAGGGCACATATAGTGACAAAAAAAACCATTCACACTCACGTTCACACTGTCACTGAGTGGAAACCGATCCCAAGCTGCCCGCACACAAGTCAAGCGAGTGTACCACTGCACTCATGATATTTCCTTTTGTTTTTTCATTCGGTTAACATGATTTGGGAATAAAGAAGCTGCATTGTCAACGCTCTAGATTTGAAATAGACATACAGTGAATTTAAGTTTTTTTCTCTGTAACGAACAATTGTAGATAAAAAGTAAAAATCCGAAAACATAAAACAATTACAAAGGCAATAAAATTGTGCAAATGCACACGTCCAAGCATTAGTGTTGAGCAGAGTTGAAGTGGCAAAAGTAATCACTGTGCTTAAATAAATATCTGTCTTTCTATTGAAGAAAAGACAATCAACTACTTTACTTGAGTTACAGTAAAAAAAATACAGACTGAAACGTACTGAAGTACAAAAGTTTAAAGTTTATTTATTTATTTTTACTGCCGTTTGTAGACAATATCCATTTTAATAACTTGGCACGGGTGTTGCCACAGTTCCCTTGAAAAAGTAACTGTACTTACTGTTACTTATTTACAACAAGGGTTATTCAATTTGAAAACTAAGTGAGATCGCAAGTTACCCTATTAGTTACATTTAGTGGATGCCGAAAACCCCACTAAACAAATAAATGACAACCAGTTTTGCCAAACTTTATTCAAAGTACATTTTCTTATTATTCGGAATGACATTTTTTCATGACAAATGAAATAAAGACAGCCTTTGTTTTTGCTTCACAGTGCTTCTTTTTATTAAAAACAAAAGGAAGCTTTCTGAAATTGACTCAACATAAATTGGGTACTTGTTTTTATATATAAAAAAATAATATATAATAATAAAGACAGTCTTTCTCGACTTCACTTAAATACTGTACTACTTTTACATGTAAAAAGTAAAAAGTCTTTTTTGACCTGACATTGAAGTGCAACTACTGTAATGGAAAAATTTTGCTTTTTACAATACATTGTGAAAAAATAAACTGATTAAATTCTTTTAAAAATGTTTTAAGAACATTGAACCTTAATATTTTCATCTTTGGCTGACATGAAGTCACAGTAGTGACTGTAGTTCCAGCTTGAAAACTCAAAACTCTCTCCTTCCTTGATTGTTGCTTATGTGGGTGGCTGCTTAGTATGTACATGTGAGTTTTCCAAATGCTAAAAATGTGACTGCGCCTATGAGACATCACTCTCTGACAAGGACGAAGAAAGCTTTTGTACCACAGATGTGAAAAATGGGTTGCATAGTGTCAGCACGTTCCATGTTTGTGAACAGCATGAAAAAACAAAAGAACAAGGATGCTTGCACATTGTGCTACATACTTTGAATTAAGTCACAAGAAGAAAACTGGGAATAACTTTTCTGCGTAAAAAAATACTTAATGAGCTCTATTAATAGCACATGCGTGGACAGTGGCTCCAAAAAAGTATACTAAACCTTTTGACAATTTGTGAAGAAATGAACAATTTATGATTTGTGGGATAAAGTTGTTGGATGTTGAGCAATGGACATTATCTAAACATTCGAGTCTTTGTTTTCGAGATGTTTGAGGGCAGGGTTATGGTGCAGATGATGATGTCTTTGGAAAGGGTGGCTGTGTATTCCAAACCGGTGGGGTGCGAGGATGGACATGATGTAGCACTGACATACAGCAACCTCTCGACGCGCTTCATGACTCAGGGGGTCAAGGTAGAAGGATGAGAGTCATTGATAGGAACAGTTGAAGACTATTTCTCTTACGGATGAATAGGTTTGTGCATTTGGAGGCTTCAATTGCTGGGATCAAAGTGAAATAGGAAAACAACTCAGTAACAGACAGATAAACTTAAGCAAGAATTGGAATTCCAATCATTTTCTTGAGGTTGAAAATGCTAGCCTTAGACACACACACTGAAGTGCTCAATTTACAAAATTTTGCTGCTCCATCATCTGTCATCAGTCTGGGCACCTGTCCATTGTCGTCACTCTTGTCATTTTTTGCTGTCATGTCTGTCTGTTTTGTTTTCAACCCCAGCTGGAGGTAAGGGCGTTTCCCTCCAGCTCTTTCTGAGTCGGCACCTGGAAAGCGACAAAAACACCACTGAAAATGACCAACTCGAGCTTCTGTGTTTTCCGTGTTTTAGTGCAGTTTTATTGATTCATTGTGTTGAGCTCCATGACATCAGTACACAATTCGTCGCTGACATAGAAGCATATTCCGCTGCCGACTTTTGACTTCCTAATTGCTTCATGACAAGTTTCGGCCCGTGAAGACAGAAGCCGAGAAGGTGAAGCGCGGCACCCGGGATGCGTTCGCTAGACCAAGTTTCGACCAAGAAGCAGAGAGCGGCAGAGCGTGTAAAGTTTTTTTGGACCTTGTGAGAAGATGTTCGGCCATTTTGTTGGCCAGAGAGCATAGATTTGCAAGCTGAATCGATGGGACCGGGGTTCGAAAGCTACGCAACTCCGATTTCTCATGTGTGGGTGTCATTAATGTTTAAAAAAAAAAATCTAAAAAAGAAATTCGAAATATTTACAGTATGTTTTAGAATGCACGTTACGCAGTCACTACCTGATCACTTTTCTTTCATGGTTGGCTCCGTAGTTCATTTGATAGTTGTCTACTTAACTTATGAAATTAACTTGTTGTGCATCAGTCAATTATTTGTTCTCAGACATTTTTGCATTGTTGCATGAAATTAGTTCCCAGAAACGACTGTAAGTGTGCACGATAGGTACAGTATGTTAATTTGCTGGCAATATCTGAAGTACATTTTGATAATTTTTCTTGATAGCTCAGTTGCTAAGGCATCGGTTTGGCGTACGGGAGACGGTGGTTCGAATCCCGCTTGGGGCAAAAATGAGCACATAACACCATCCAGTGTGGGTCCTTGGACAAGATCCTTCACGCTATGCCTACCTAATACAATGATGAGAGACAATAAAACGAATGACATGCCGGCTCAGACGTCGCCCGGCCAAACAAGGTCTGCGTCAGGTGCTGGGGAACCAGAGCACCTTGATGAAAAATGGGCTACTGGAACAAAGCGGAGATGGGCGAAATGCGATAACATGGCTCTGTTGGAATGCTACTACTCAAGCAACCCTAGTCAGAGGGGTTACAGGCAGAGAATGTGGGCTAAGTGGTTACTTCGTGGTTACTTCGAAACCCACAGTCACGGTTGACCACGAAACAACTAGTCGCTCAGTGTTCCAACATCCACAAACGGCAATTGCTGTCACAATTTGAGATTGACGAGGTACAACGCAGGGTCCACGGTGAAGGGCCCCAGGCTGCCAGATCAGAGGAGGAGGTCATACCAGAGATTGGGAGGCCAGCCCCAATGAATGAAATGCTGAGCGAGGCAGCAACTGACCTGAAAGCTAAGATCATGGCGAGAATGAAAGCTGGGCAACCT
>NW_017842057.1:3188762-3204487 GCF_001891065.2 Hippocampus comes | reverse complement strand
TATATATATACACACACACACACACACACCAGTCGGGCGATCGCTCACTATTCTGATGTTAAAAGCCAACAAAAGCAAACGTCCTTGGATCAGTTCTTTACAAAACACCAGGCAAAACCCACTTCTGAGAGAGAACATGGACTAAAGACTAAAAAACGTATATATATATACACACACACACACACACACCAGTCGGGCGATCGCTCACTATTCTGATGTTAAAAGCCAACAAAAGCAAACGTCCTTGGATCAGTTCTTTACAAAACACCAGGCAAAACCCACTTCTGAGAGAGAACATGGACTAAAGACTAAAAAACAATGAGGACGCATTTAAAAGTTAAATGACCATAATTTTTAATCTTTCCTCCATCCTTTGTTTTTACATTATGCACAACTCTCATTTATTGTGCAATCATCTCATTGTAACATTTGTTGCATATTTTGATGCATTTCTATGCTTTAGGTAACGTTTATGTCTGAATTTTGGTCGGGGCTTGGAACGAATTAGGGCATTTACATGGAAAACGCGTCTCAACTTACCAGATTTTCTAGTTCAGAAATTTCTTTAATTAATTTCATAAATAGAGGTACCACTGTAATGTAAAAAAAGACTTTCACTCAAAAAAAAGCTGTAAAAGATGACAATCCGTGGAGTCTATGTTTCGACGACCTGTCTGCATACAATGATGCAAAAGTATTTCCTTACAGTAACTAAGAGAACTCCATGGGGCGTCTTCTATTGCAAAGACCAGCAACATAGTTACTATGGTGACAGCAATAAATTAACGCTCTTAAAATAGCAGCAAGGTTGGAGTGCAGGAGTCTGTGTTATTTGTGAACTACTCATTTCCCCTCTAAAAGGTTTGAAAATGTATGGTGGTCTGAGGAAGAAAGTAACTTTTCAGGCAGCATTTGATGTTTTGTGCACGCAGAGTGTTTAAAGATGCCAGGGAAGACGAATTGAGTCACCATTCAATGAAGACCTTGAAGAAGGCCTCAAATGCGACACAACACTCCACTCTTTTTCATCACAACAAACTCTGACTCAAGAGACCTGAACAAATAACAATTAATAGAAGAGGACCAATTTTGATTTTTCTTATTGTAATTCCTCTGCTCAACTAAAAGGGTAAAAGCAGTGTTTTGGGAGGGATGAAATTTTTTTCATAAAACATTGATGTCAAACCTGGCAGCAGAATCCCTGCATGTGACCAACAACTGTTTATTGTGTAAATATAAATCAAATGTGGATGTTTATTAAAGTTATTCGGGGTAACGTTTGGTCAATGAGTGATACTTTTCTGAATTGAAATAGCTAATTGGATAATAAAAGTAACGACATACATGAGCTATCTTAAGCAGACA
The DNA here is from genome assembly GCF_001891065.2 of Hippocampus comes. Classification (NCBI taxonomy): domain Eukaryota; kingdom Metazoa; phylum Chordata; class Actinopteri; order Syngnathiformes; family Syngnathidae; genus Hippocampus; species Hippocampus comes. The sequence goes on along the minus strand of NW_017842057.1, from coordinate 3,203,122 downwards.
GCAGCCTGTTTTGGTCAAATTCTGCTTTTCATCTGACAAGAACTGGATACACCAGGGATGCCCAACTTTTTTTTGACCAAAGATCTACTTTTTGGTCAACCAGCCTGTCACGATCGACCTGTTACCGCACACACAAATACACATGCACTTACACACGCATGCCCTGATGAGCAATAGCCATAACAACCTCGAAGATGAACGAAACAGAAAAATAAAGTCCACACAAAAGTTCGTGGGTTGTGAAAAGGAAATCATTCCCTACCTTTGTCGAGGCCTGATGCAGAGGCATGGGACACACTTTTGCAGCCTGTTAACTGTTGAAGCTCACGCTTCTCTCGGCCATCTAGATTCCCATTCTTTGCCAGCGCCCTTGGTGAATTGTACATGAAACAAACTCTGAATGAGAATAATAATAACAATGGCAGATATTGCGCAAGAGCTCTAATCGCAAACTGCAATTGCCGACTGCTGACCGCTAACAATTTCCGGTGTTGCAGGTCAAGCGCCACCGTAGGTTAAAGGTGACCTGCTTTTTTATTTTATTTTATATTTTAAATACTTTTTGTGAAAGTGAGACTGTTAGGATGCTCAAGGTGCAGTGTCACTAACACAAAAATACAGGTATTTTAGATATTAATAACACACATCAAGACACACACGTGGTTTTTTTGGTTGTTTTTTTCCCCCCTCTACATCCATCGGGATCAACATTTTTGCAATGTCAATCTGGCAAAATGAAGATGATAAATCACAAGTTGCTCTGCAATTCTCACCTTTAGGATGCATGACATATTGGCCCAGTAGTTCCTTGATAGGGGCGGGACTAAAGAATTTGGCAATTCTGATTCCGTTCTTTAAATTGCTGAATAATCCTAATCCGTATCAATTTTCTCATCAATTCTCATTAGGTGAGGAAATGAAATACAAATCATATACTGTATGCCATTATTAATATACGCAGAATATGACATATTAGGAAAGATGTTTCTGCATTTTGGATGTATTTCCCCTTTGGACCAATGTAAAGGTTTGCAAGTGTTGTAAAAAGTCCCGGTATTTTCTTTTCACATGAAATGTAGCGAAATTTAAGAATGTTTGTGCCTTGATGTCATGTTGGCAGAGTTCAGAACCAAACATTCAAAATTCAAGTCATGTCCTTCATCTCATGTTTGTGGAGCTCATTTTAAATACTGATGTCCTTTTCAGAAGAAAAAAAAAGAGTGAGCAAATAAAATATTTTTTTCACGGGAAAATGCAATATTTTCAGTCAATGAATGAAAAAAATCTATCACTTTAAAGAATTAATTAGTTTCTTTATTGAAGCTTAGGTGGGTTTACAATGTAATTTGAGGCCTTGAACGAGCCCTACAGATTTTGAATTCTATCGATCTAAGTTGGAAGATTTGTCATTGGTCAAAGGTTAGTGTTTTTGGGACAGACTCCATGTCAACGACTATGCTGGGAATGTTATGCTGGATTTATGTTCTCTTTGGGGAGGCTCACTTTTCAACCATCAGGGTGTAGAACATTTTTCCAGACAAAAAATAGCCTTGCTCTGATGCGCTGGGCCTTTTATGTGGACATGCTACTCTGATCCCTGACTGGAGCAGCAGAGCAATAGATCTATTCACCAAGAAGCCAGTCTTTGATCTGGTTTATGAAATCATTTTAAGATGTGTACATGCATCAATAGTGAGCAGGTCATCATCTACGAGTTACAAACCAGTGATAGGGGACTGTCGGGTCCTGGCTTTAATAAGCTCAAGTAAAAGGGGTCTATGTGCCGCCAACCAACACCTAGCTGATTCAAAAAATATTTTGCTTTTATTCAAAAACCCATTAGCAACCTCCCGACACATATTATACAAAAAGTTTTAGATTTATATTGGTCAAAATAGCATGCAAAAAAAAAAAAAAAACAGCACTTCAACGAGTTTGTCTTTTCACTTTGTCATTCTTCCACTGATATCGGTGTACACTGATGTGTGTCTGTGTGTGTGTTATTAATATTCTATATTTTTGTGTTAGTGCACACGGCACCCTAAGCATCCTTTCAGTTTCACTTTCACAAAAAAAAAAAAAAAAGTATTGGAAAAAATAAAATCATATAACAAGGCAGGTCACCTTCAACCTACGGCGGCGCGTGACTTGCATCACCGGACGTTGTTCGCGATCAGACCTCTTGTGCTATATCTGCCATTGTTATTATTATTCTCATTCCGCGTTTGTTTCATGTACAATTTACCTAGGGCGCTGGCAAAGAATGGAAATCCCAAGTGCCAGGAGAAAAATTTTAAAACGATACAACTGAGCTACGATAGTGACGTCGTCTCACTGAAGATGATGCCAAGGTGTGTCCCATGCTGCCGCGTCAGGTCTCGACTAAGGTAGGCACTCATTCCTTTTTACAAAGTCACAATCTCTTGTTTTGACTTCATTTTTCTGTTTCGTTCATGTTCTGGGTCGTTATGGCTGTTGCTCATCATGGCATGCCTGTGTGTATGTGAGCACGTGTGGTAGCGGATCGATCGCGGGAGGTCGGTTGCTTGAAAAGTCGATATTCGGTCCAAAAAGGTTGGACACTCCTGCTCTATACTGTACTAAAAAACAAGGCAAAGCGCTTCTCAAAACAGATAAAAGACACAAACAAAAGGATTCACCCCCACCCGCAATCTCTGATCCCTGGGACACCCAATACCCTTGTGTAAAAGGATTTAAATTAAATGCTTAACATAGTTGCTGAGACATTGTTGAGCACAGAGCGTAATGGAGAAACACAATCATGGAGGGCTGTCAGGAACAGGAGCCGCAAACAGAACTGCCCTGTTCCAGGTAGGCGGAGGATTCAGGAGCACGTTGAGTAAGCAAAAGCCTGAGGCCAAGACCCGCTCCTGCCCTGCAGCAGCAGCAGCTCAGGGTGATACTGGCAGTGAGACTGAGGAGGAAGACTCACCAATGCCAAGCACAAACCATGAGCCCCTAAATGCAAAGTGGGTAGGTCAGATTCAGACAGAGCATATTCAGAACCTGACTGCTTGGTATATTCTTAGTGCGCTGTAAAAGTGAGTCCAATCACTGCAGCTTAATTGCAACAAGGTTTGTGTTTCATCATCAAATGTACAAATATATATATTAAATTATATGGATGTATGGATGTATGTTTGTATGTGTTACACTGCCCCCTTGTGGCCAGGTTGCCCATGCCAGAGGAGCAGCACAATGCCCATTGAATTCTAGCATGAACTCTTAATGCAAAAACTGTTTAATCCTTGACATTCAATGAAGTATTCATTTGAATATTGCCATACTAATACACTATTTTTCTGCTCATTCTGCACAATTCATTCATTTTAATGGGTAAGGTTGAGTTGTGATACTCGTGATTAGATTTACTAGCATGCTCAATGAGCAAATTAAAGTTAAAGTTCTTCTGTGTTTGACATGGAATACTTGAGCTAGCAAGCAATGTGAATACACTATATAATTTGAAACTGGTTTCTCTTTGGATGGTTGGCTACTTCGGAACATAAATTAAGATTCCGTCCCTCAGTCCAAAGTAATTCAAACTTTACTTCAGACAAGATAAATTTTCATTGAAGAACAATTTTAAAAAGCACCGAGATAATGGTAAAACAGGTCAGAATATGAAGAAAAAATGACATTCAGTTAAATAAGAATATACAGGTAGAATATAAATGAACTTAATTGCAATCACCGAGAGCTGCTGTATGACATCCTTTTTAACAGCGTCACGGTGATGTTAGCGTATGTTGCTCTAAGCCCCAATGGGGTTAATTCAACACTTGTTTGTGGCACGCTGGCACCAAGAGATGAGCAATCTGCTGTCTGACATGCAGTTGCCTATGGCTGCTTTCCAGTTCGGCATCAGCTGGGGATCGGTCGCCATGTAAAACAGGCACATGCGGCCTGAAACTTTAATGGTGACATGAAGGCTCCTGCTGATCTCCCTTACAGATGTGCTGTGGGACTTTCTCACTCTTTGTTTGGAGAGAGCGAAAGGTGACATGGTATACAGGGCGTGGTCAGTTACCCCTCGGTCTTCATCGAAAAGACATAGTAATGAGCACAAGGGCGTGATTATCAGATGTCATAACAAATAAGTCATTTGACAAGAAGAATGTATTCAGTGCTACTGGCTCTCTTAACCCAAATACATGAACACAGCACTCATGCTGTTCGCGCAGCCTGCTCTTAACTTCTGCATGACTTCCTCCACCACACTGCATCGCCCTGTGAGTAGCATGGAGTTAATTATTAAGCACCTGAAGAGCAGCCCAGCTCCCAGCCTGCTGCTGTCTGGTCTGGTTGTAATCACGCTCCAGTCTTTGTTTATCAAGCACAAATGCTAATGTACACATGTCGTGTAGTGATCATCAGGGATGCAGACTTATGATAGATTCTGTCTTTGGTTATCACAATAATAAGGAGGTGGCTCTATTGGACAGCTTGATAAACTTTAGGGCTCAATTTTCATGCCCAGCCCAAGTCTAGCGCGAAGTCGAGTCCAACCATGTGCATGGGTGGAGTTGTCTTTTGTTTTTTTGTTTTTTGTATTGATGGGCACTGTAAGAAATGATCGTTATGTGCCATTGTGGGAGTGAATACAGACAACTTGATTCCCGGCCAATTGAGGGGGCTCCTTTCATTCCCTTTAAATTCAGTGCAGGTGATGTGCATAGTCTGCGTTGCGCAAGAAAAAACAGACTTGCTAAAGTCCATTCAGGAGATCGGATGTACATGTATTTATATATCTATTCAAAAATATATGTCTATTCAAAAATGAACTTTGAATTAATTCTTCATATGTACTCAGTCATCTCGTTACCTCTGCGTCCTGCGTCCTAGATGCAAAATTTTCCCGCAGGACACACAGTTCCAAATAATGTGTGTTTTTGGGACGCAAGGAAATTTCTCAGTCAAAACAAAACAAAAAAGTACGGTACATCTTTTTTTCCAGCAACGCAGTGTCGCAGTTCGACAATCGCCGCCATTGTTGTTTTGATCTCGTGTTAAGTCATCTCGCGTGACGAGATTTCCGTTCTCGCAAGACGAGATTGGCGAGATCGGTCTTCAATCTCGCGGAAAGCAGACAATTGCCAAGTTGTGTAACGTTAAAACAAGTGTTGCGAACAAGTGTTGCGAACAAGTGTTGCGAAAATTTATTGCGGAGATATCACAGAGGAAGCAGCTAAAGTTGGATAGTTTTTTGCGATAATAAGTTGACTTTGAGAAAGTCTTGCATCATTGGAAGCAGAGTAAAGAGAGGAGAATTTGTGAACTCTCAGACTGAACCATGGGATGAAATAATAACCTATTTCTCAGCAAATCTTGTCTACCTAAATTAATTAAATTTTTGCATTTGTTTATAAGAAATAAACCTATTATCAATGTATATTGTTGTTGTTTGTGTTATGATCATATGCAATTTAATAAGTCGACCATTTCAGAAATTGAAATTTGACAGAGATGAACAACCAGGCCGCCCACTTTGTCCAACTCTTACGAGGTAATTCAGTGGCGTTCCTGGGTCTGGAAAGATGTCCAGGAATCATCCCACCCAAAGTTCAAGTTAGCCTAAAGCCCTGTTCACACGGCACACATTTGGTCCGACGCTGCACCGAAATATTTTGTTGCGATATATTTTACACCGGAGCAAATTTTGTGGAGCGGTCACACGTGCAAAGCCGCTGAGCGTCGGAGCTCCACTTGCGGTCACATGTGCAGTGTCTGCTGCGGACCAAAACGACAGGAATGCGGAAGTAAAACAGGTTCGGGTCGGGTTGGGCTTCTCTCTCGCGGACTTTTATTTATTTTTCTTTTAATAAATATTATGGCGGACACTATTCTGTCCTTGTTCAGAATAGATCCACTTGTTGGCAGTCGTGGAATAAAGACGTGTTTACAGTCAATTGTGTGTGCTCCTTATGACTGCCACAATATATGTTTTAAAAAATGTACACTAAAACGATGTGCGGATACTAAACTAAGGAATACTTGTTTTAAAACAAACAATTTGGATAAAACAGAGAATGCGCTGTAATGTAATTGCTATTTAACTGCTAAACAGGAGCGCAGCCGGCCAGACGCAGTGCGCACGTGTTAATTTCGTTTAAACAATCCTATAGAAATAATTTCACATATCTTAATCTATTTATTTGATTTGAATTATTCTATTTAAAACCTAGTAAGCCGCAGGATTTCTCTGCGTAATTAAGCAAATGCGCATCAAGATTTCTCTTTGTCTGGCCTCTTATTCTGTATTTCAGCATTATTTCGTTGTGCAAATGCATTGATCATGTTCATAAAAATATGTAGATTATTTTAACCGTAAGAAATCTTGTGTTTTCTTCTCCCAAAAATACTCACAAATAAAATATGAAATGTCGGGTTTGCTTCAGGCTCGAGCCTGCAAATCGGGCTCCGCCGGGTCGGGCTTTAATATCCTCGGGCCTGGTTGGGTCAGGCTCGATTCTCTTCTTGATCGTGAGCGCTGTCTTCACCGCTTAAATCGCCGACACTTTTACCGGGAACGGGGGTGCACGGCCGGGCTTCGTCTGTGTCACTGGCCCCCTCGTCACTGTCGACCGGGGTCGGATTCCGTGCATCTGGTAGCGAGCGTAGCGAGGTCACTCCCCTGCAAGCGAGCCTTTGCTGTGGAGCAAATTTAATCCAGCTGCGTTCACACGTGCACATTTGTTTCGGCATAGCGTCGCAAACGAGCATTTGCTCTGGAGCAAATTTTTAAACCACCTTCCTGAGGTGGATCAAATTTGGTCCGGCATAAGCTCTTTAGTGGAGCTACGCTGGAGCAAATGTGCACGTGTGAATGCTCGACTGGATTTGTTTCGGAGCTGCGTCGGACCAAACGTTGCCGTGTGAACGGGGCTTGTGTCACAAGTCGCTCCTCTTGATGCAAAGGAGCAGTGACTCTATTGTACATCTTACAAGTTGGGCGCTTGTGACTTGCAAACTTGAAAGGGAAAACTAGGTGGACGGATTGTCGTCATCATAGGAGCTGCTCGAGCCATAGTATGGTCACTCACCTGCAATCTGTTTTCCCTGGTTGACCCAACCCGGGCAAAAAGACCCTGACACCTGAGCTCTTAGGATTCTTGGATACACAAACCTCTGAGCCATCACGGATGATGCCCTAAGGAATACTGTATGTGGTGAATCGGTACACCATTTTAATTGAAATAGATCAACTCTCCATTCACAGTAAACACTGGAAAGAGAGAAAAGCACAGTTCAAAAAGCCCATGGCCCCAAGGCATCTATTGTTATCTCCAATGGGAAAAATAAACTGAGCTTGTGCAGCTGAGATGTGAATCAATTTGCCATGCGCATGTGGTCTTCACTGTGATTTTCAGTTCGGTCATAAATATTGTGATAATGGTGTCGGGAAAGTGTTGTCTAATACAGTCGCATTCTGAATGTGCACGCGTGCTTTGTGTGCATGTGTCTTGGCTCATGTATTTGTTTTTCTCGGAGGGCAAAAGTGCTGTCCAACCAAATAAGAAAGACAATCAATCCAAACTGTTTTCCAAAGGCAGCTTGATGAGCTGTTTTATGATGAATATGTGTGTGCGCGCGCGCGTGTGTGTGTGTGTGTGTGTGTGTGTGTGTGTGTGTGTGTGTGTGTGTGTGTGTGTGCGCGCGCACACGTGTCTCCAAACACACATTTACTGTATAGATAGATAGATAGTCTTTTTACACTTTGGAGACTCACATTCCAGTGGATATTGTGAATGTGTTTCATGTTTGTGTAGAGTCCTTTGGATTGCATTGTCTAAATGAATTTGTTTCCATGTAGAAGAGTCACAACTTTGAGTTATTATTTTCTTTCAGTCAGTCGTGGTCTCATTGATTGAAATTTGATTGAAATTTTAATTCCAATGAGTCATCATAACCTAGGTATGACCTGCATATATCATCTAAGGTGGGACACTCTTGGTTAACTTCAATCCCATTTCACATTTTTTTTTCAAAGAATGAAAACAAGTTTTAACCAGTACTCCTAAATGTTACCCAAGCCATTGGGAGGGCCCTAATTTTAAGTTTTGCCAAAGATAGGACCATTTGTCCTCTCTCGCCTCTTCCTCTTGTTGCCGCAGCGCTCCCCTGGCGCATTTCTTGTGCTGGATCTTTTCCTCCAAGTTCTCGTGGGACGTTGGACCTCTGGCGTTCGCTCTTCTCTTGTTCGTGAAAGTAGTTAGATGCCAGACCTTTCTCCTCTTTTCTTAAAAAAACAAAAACCTGAGTCTTTGTTTTTGGCCTCACCTCAATCCCTACTGTCTCGCCGTGGCCATTGCAAGTGCAGCAGGCTGGTGCAAATGATGCCTCTGTCAATGTCTCCCAGGCCTGACAACACTTCTGGCCACGTGCGTTACAAAAATGCAATTTCCAGCGCAAGATTACGCAGGCTGCAATAGCGAGGTACACCGCACCGCCTCCGTGTGCCGCGAGACCACGTTTTTCTCCTTTTCCCTTTTTAATTTTTTGTCAACCTCTTGTTGCTATCTCCTTTTCTTCAAATGACTTGGCCACTGACTGCAAGACTTAAATCAGGGTGAACCTCTAACAACTCATCCATTTGGGGAAACAACTTTTAATAATCAGTGGGTGCAACATCTACCAGACTGTTCAAATTGGTGCTTTAGTTTGGTTTAAGTTAGCCACATGAGTCCTACGTTTGGCTCCAAAATTTCCATCAAGTCATGCGAAAGTTGTTAATTTTTGTTTATTTTGTTTATTTTATAATATCTTTATTAAGTTATCCTTCTTTCCTCCTCTCATAGTCATTTTCCTTTTGACATACCTACTCAAATTCCCATTTAGATTGAGAGAATAAACCTGTACATTATAAAACTGCATCATGCACTGTGTGTGTGTGTGTGTGTGTGTGTGTGTGTGTGTGTGTGTGTGTGTGTGTGTGTGTTTGGATCAATGTTATTAACCTCTAAGTTCCACAACCAAACTCAAAACTCCCCAAATGTCGAATCCTTCGGATGAATGACTGATTTAAGAGGTTCTTGATCAGTTTAGCCCTTTTAAAATTAATCCCCCCCAAAAAAGAGGTGCATATATTAGCTCTCGAATTGCCACAGTTATCCAAGGAACGTTGGAACGATCAAACTGATTACTGAGCTCTCCACACTTTAACACTGTATGGACTGTGTGTACTGCGACTTGCATGGCTTAATCTTTGAAAGAGCCATATGCTACTGGCAGGATCAAACAAGTAGCCTTGGGCAGGCAGGTGGTACTGAATAGCAGGGGTTGATACCCATAGGTGACCATGAATGGAGACGTGAAAGGTGGCCACCACAGCGAGCAGTTTACATTTGCCCATGTTTTTTCTTCTTCTCTGAGCGGGACAATTTGTGTGAGAAGAATGTAATCGGATGCATCTTTTAGTCCTGAGAACATCTTTTGATGAACAAGACGCCAACCCTGGAGTTAGAAGCATCCACCTCAACAATGAACTGAAGGTCATGATCAGGATGGATGAGGAGTGGTGCAGAGGTGAACAGTTATTTAAGGCGTTTGAAGGCAGCGCCAGATTAGGGGGTCAATGTGAATGGAGAAGCTGAAGAGGTGAGGCGTGCAGTAGGGTGGTCCACATTTTCATGGCAAAAAAAAAAGTTTGTCGGATTCATCGGGCCGGGTCGGAATTCTTGTCGATACTATGGTACAAGGTTCTGTGCAAAATTTCATTCCGATCTGATGATATTTTCCCGTCCCGCAAAGCGGCCAAAGTTTCCACCATAACAACTGGTCTCAATAGGGTGAACATGTGTATTTTAACCGTGTATTTTGCCATGCGTGACACTGGCTGGGCTGAATGTTGCCCGAACGATCACCTCCTGACTAACTAACCATTCCATCGCTGCTCTCAGCAGCCGGAGACAAACTCAAACGCACGCCTAACACACAACGGTCACCTACTGGCGAGCTAATATCTTTCAATTGAAGTCGAGAATCGCCGGAATTCTTACTGGACGCTGAGCTGAGGACGCTTTTCGACATCGAACGCGCGGACACCTTGGAGCTAATCAAGAGAAGAACCCGCCTCGCCGTGCCCACGTCGCCCTCGAGGCAGTGGAGCAGCGTTCGCTGGCGTCGTTTGCGACGACCAACTCTGTCGGCCTCATCACCGCCCTCGGAGCCGGCCACGATTTCCTCAACGTCGATCCGGCCGAGTGGTCGGAGAGGGACGACTTCACCACGGCTCGTCGGCGCGCTCGTCACCTACGGGTGGTGAACGACTTTGCGGAGAGGGGCGTCGCCCTCATCAGCGCGTTCTGCGGCGCCATTACGCGCGACGAGGAACAGCGACAGCACCTTCTGCAGGTCGTGGAGCGACACCGGGCGTTGCACCCGTGCGCGAAGTAGGCATGGGATGGCACGCACGGCGGATTTCGTTTTTTTTGCGGTCTAACAGTGTCACTAGTGTTGATGGACATTATAGACAGATGGACAGATAGACAGATGGACCAGTTAACATGGACCAACAATCTCACCAGTGTTGAAGGATAACCACGGTTGCCTTTTTTGCAATACATGCGTTCCTGTCTTCCGTCTTTGAATTATTGCAAGTGCGAACTGAGCAAAACAAAATCCTTACTGTACGGGAGAAACCGTACTACCATTCAGCCCCGTAACATTCTTTCCATAGGGGAAACTTTGGTCGCTCTGCGGGACGGGATAAAATTATCCGATCGGAATAAAATTTTGCACACATCCTTGTGTCATAGTATCGACAAGATTTCCGACCCGGCCCGACGAATCCGACAAACTTTTCCAAAATGGACCACCCTAGCGTGCAGTGACCTTGCTGTAGTCATGGATGAACCTCCTGTAAAGGTTTGTGAACGTTAGGAACTGTTGGAGCTACTTGCCAGAGGAAGGGACTTGCTCATTCGCCACTGCCTCAACGTCAGCTGGATCTCACCAAAGCTGACCATGGGCAAGAAGCCGAGGAAGCTATTAGAGGGAACACAGAACTTGCATTTTTCTGCTTTGACAAAGAGATTGAGAGGCATTGGTGAACTAATCCAACATGCTGGACGTGTTCTTCCAGGGTTCAAGAGAAACTCAAAAGTCATCAAGATAAACATGCACAAACTGGTTAAGTACCTCTGAGAGAACATCATTAATGAGTGCTTGAAACAAAGCTGGAGCATTAGTGAGCCAAAAAAAGTGGGTAAGGGCCATCTGAAAGGCTGTTTTCTACTCACTGCCCTCTCGGATATGCACAAAATGATAAGCGTTACGAAAATTTAGCTTGGAAAAATGGCTGCTTGGTTGAGGGGCTCAAAGGAGGGGTCGTTGAGGGGGAGCAGATACCTATTCATAATGGTGTTGTCATTAAGTCCTCTAAGGTTGATGCATAGTATTGGGGTCTTGTCGTTTTTGTCCACAAAGAAGAAGAATCCAGCCCCAAGAGGAGACGATGAGGGAAGGATGATACTGGCAGCCAAAGAGTTGCTGATATGCTTCTCTATGGCCTCCCTCTTGGTTTGTTAAGAAGGTAGGGGGACTCCGGGGAGTAAGTTTAAGGCACAGTCATATAGTCTGTGAGGGTGAAGGGAAATCGTTAGAGACTTACTGAACATTTCACCCAAGCCCTGATACTCAGGGGAAACCAAGGAAAGAGAGGGAGGAGAAACAGAAGAAGAAGGGAGGCACGTTGGAAATGCAGAATGCAGAAAATGAGCGAGGCAAAAAGTGCTTCAACTAGCTATGGACATGGTCACGCAGTCTATGTGCGCGTTATGAAACTTTAATCAGGGTAGCCTGGACTCAATAAGTGAAGAAGGAGAAGAGGTGACCTAAAACCTGATGTGTTCCTGATGCTACTGGAAATGGAGAGGGAAAGGGAAATCGTCTGGTGTGCAACAGTCGCGAGGGTGCTTTGGTAATGCTATTGACTGGTTGGGGCAAGTCTAACTGGGAATGGGAGGAATTACGATTAGCAACAAACTTTCGATCAATAAAATTGTTATCTGCCCCTGAATCTACCAAGACCTGAAGAAAGACAGAGTTAGGAGACAGTGGCTGGTGAAGGTTTTATCTGCGGTTTTCATGTGCCTCACCAAAAGGCTGGCAGCAGGCTTCTTGGGGCTTGTAGAAGGCTCGACGACCAGTCAAGGAGTAGTGGCACAAGGCGAGAAGGGTAGAATTGGTGTAACACTGTTGTTGGTCGAAATCATTAGGGAAATTAATTGCTCGACGGATTCGGTCTCATTTTGAGTGGACAGATTTTGAAGCTCCTCTGAAAGCCCGCAATCTAAAGCTGTCTTTTGTCTGGCCTCATTCCATCCACTCTCAGATGCCAAAATCCTGAACTCGATGGCATAGTCTGCAGCTGACAGAGCCCTGACATTATAACATTAGCCTATTGGCGGAAGACTGATTAATAAAGGACTGATCAAACACTCTTTGCATTTCAGAAGAAAAAGTGGCAAATTATTTTAATTGTCTTTAGGTCCACCGTGCTGCTCTTCACCGGAGGAAGTCAATAGCAAAAGCCAACTTGGCACGATTGTTTGAGTATGCACAAGGTTCTTCTCGAAAAACCATGGACTGGTTCACCAGGAATCTGCCACAAGCTTCTTGCTTCGCGGAATAATGTTAGGTTAATGAAATGTTTGGATGTCAGTGAAATGGCGAGGCAATAGCAGGTGACACACTCACTGCCTGATATGTGGTTTCTCGGATGGGCTGGAGCGGACATCTCCAGCGAAGCACTGTGTTTTAACTGGGCTGCTATTGAGTTGACAGTGGTGGAAAGGTTCTGAAAAGAGTCCATAACCGCCATGGGTGCGCACCACTTGGAAGAGTCTGCTTGGTTCATGACTGGTCAAAACTGTCATGTGTGGAACAGAATTTGGACCCAGAGGCAGACACGACATGGAAATGTTAAAGTCAAAAGACTTTATAAACAAAAATACAAAGTAACAACAGAGAGCAAGGCATGGAAGAAACTTGAAATTCAGACAATGTGTCACTCAGCACTTTGAGCTTACCCCTTTTAGGGAAGGCGTTTACGACAGTAGACAGCTAATCATATTATCAGGTTACAAGGTGTATCAAAGGGTTAAAGACTGACATCAGACCCTGCCTAATTCTATACAACAACATAAAGGGCCACAGCAACTGACAACATCAAGCAACCAAACCAAAACACGGTCACAACAAGATGCATTATATATACAAAAATAGAACTAGCAACTTCAGAAAAGATTTTGCAAATCTCGAAACTTCATTCATTTACATTACAGCATTAACATTTGAAAAATATTACGTTATATTCTTAATATTCTTTTTTTTTGAAAAAAGTCTCACCCCTCAGGTGGTGGCTGTCCCCCGTTCAGGTCCTCTTTTTCGAAGCTGCACAAAAACTTGTTTCATGAAGCAGTGACACAGTTCACTGAACCAACAGCAAGTTGGTTGAGTCATTGACTCGTTAACGTTGAACTCTCTTGTCGCTATTCTATTTCTGTGTTCTATTGCATGTGTCCAGCAAGGAGCCATTTTGGGGTCGACATATTACCATAATGCCCATACACAAGGAACACTATATTTTAATCTCATCTAAAAATTACTGAGAAAACCTTATTTTCATTTTAAATTTGTTACATTATTGCATTTTCACCTCTCCACTCCTCACCGCCGCTTACTAAGCCCGCCCAACTCCAATGGGAGCCGATCAGCTTCGGCTCAACAAGCCTCAACATAATGGCAGCCAATCAATGTCTGCTTCAGGCTGTGACTGACAGGTTTTTCCCCACCCTGAACAACTCGAACACAGGAAGCCAACACATAAAAAGGGCGATAAGAAAAAGGCAAGCCACCTACAGAAACAATTAAGGCAGAGATTAAAATTTAGATTAACATGATTAAAAAAAATAACACACTAAATGATGTAATGAATTAATCGCAATTAACGCGATAATTTGACACCTCTTATACAGTCAAACCTCGGTTTTCGAATGTCTCGGCTCTTGACCAATTCGGTTTTCAACCAAAAATTTCGAGTTTTTTATGCCTCGGATGACGAACAAATTTCGGTTCTCGAACAAACTGAGCGCACTTGAATGCACCGCTTGACTCCTCTTGCCTTCCTTATACGAGGAAATTACGCTTCCTCGGGTAGATGAGGAAGTGACGCTTCCTCGTGTCGCTTTCCATTGTGAGCAGACGTGTTCAATAAACATTTAAAAAAAAAAAAAATAGCGTGGTTTCGGTTTTCGAACAATTAGGTTTTTGAACAAACTTCTGGAACGGATGATGGTCGAAAAACCGAGGTTTGACTGTATGTATGTGTATATATA
>NW_017842057.1:3188256-3188695 GCF_001891065.2 Hippocampus comes | reverse complement strand
GGCTGGATAGCTCAGTTGGCAAGGTACAGGTTTGGCATGCGGGAAACGGGGGTTCGAATCCCGCTTGGCGCAAAAAAAAAAAAAAACTAGCACATAACACCATCCAGTGTGGGTCCTTTGGTAAGACCCTTTACGCTAATGCCTACCTCATACAATGATGAGAGACAATAAAACGAATGACATGCCGGCTCAAACAAGGTCTGCGCCAGGTGCTGGGGAACCAGAGCACCTCGATGAAACTACTGGAACAAAGCGGAGATGGGCGAGATGCGATAACATGGCTCTGTTGGAATGCTACTACTCAAGCAACCCTAGTCAGAGGGGTTACATGCAGAGAATGCAGGCTGAATGGTTACTTCGAAACCCACAGTCACGGTTGACCACGAAACAACTAGTAGCTCAGTGTTCCAACATCCACAAACGGCAATTGCTGTCACAA
>NW_017842057.1:3186222-3186564 GCF_001891065.2 Hippocampus comes | reverse complement strand
AACAATAGCAGACATTGAGGACAGCTACAAGTACCTCGGTATACCACAAGCCAATGGCAACCTCGAACTGACAACAAGGAAAGCGGCTACGGCCAAATACCTCCAGCGGGTGAGGCAAGTCCTAAGAAGCCAGATCAATGGCAAGAATAAGACCCGGGCAATAAACAGCTATGTCCTGCCAGTGATCAGATACCATGCAGGAATTATAAGGTGGCCAGAGGAAGAGATTCAGACCACGGACGTTAAGACCCGAAAGCTCCTAACCATGCATGGAGGGTTCCATCCCAAATCCAGCACCCTGAGACTGTCCGCAAGCCGAAAAGAAGGAGGCCGGGGACGAGG
>NW_017842057.1:3176793-3184293 GCF_001891065.2 Hippocampus comes | reverse complement strand
AATGAATGATGCAATATATATGCTGCTCTCCAAAACTAAACTTTAAACTTTCATTTCAAGCTATTTACAGCTCTATGTTTGAAATCAAGCATTTTTCAGCTCGTAAAAATATTATAACGTGCGTTCAGTTTCCCAGGTGTGCCCCATGACATTGAATATTGAAACAATAAATTGCATTGAATATCACTGCTCAGTGTCAGATTTCGACTTTGTCTGTCAAAAATACATTCATACGAGTTAGAGGTAAATGAAACATGAACATGTAACATGAAAACCAGACTGCTGTCTCCGGGTCATGAGCAGGCAATTGTGAAGCTTAGAGAAGATCTGAAACCAATCAGAGCCATTGCACAAACATCGCCCATAGCAAATTGAACCATATGAAATGTCTTTAAAAAAAAAAACCAAAAGATTTTTGGGGGGGAAGAATAGCACATGCCCACAGCCTAAAAACTGGTGCATCTTCATTTTTGTGCTGGTGCAATTGTAGTTTACCTTGTTAGAGAATTTGGAAGACGCCTCGCTGCGGTTTCCAAATTTTGTTACTCCACGCCCCCTGGTGCATCTGAGCATTTGGTGACAGAATATAGATTTGAATTTCCATCCATGCATTTTCCGATCCGCTTTATCCTCACAAGGGTTGCGGGGGTGCTGTAGCCTTTCCGATCCGTCTTCGGTTGAACCAGTTGCCAGCCATTCACCAGGCACACAGAGATGTACAACAATCCATCCTCACATTCACACCTAGGGACAATTTCGAGTGTTCAATCAACCTGTGGTTTAGATTTAGATTAGCTAAAAGCAAATGATTTGATTTATCAGACTGAAATCATTCCCACGGCCTCGATACTGACTGATGAGGTGCGCAAAGCCCTTTTATAAATATTTTTTCAGAAAAAAAAAACCCAAACCGTATTTTTCCATTTTGGCATTAAATGAGTTAATGAAAAATTTGCTCACTAATAATCTCGCGACACACCGTTAGGGCTCTCACGGCACATTAATGTGACCCGAGACACTGGTTCGGAATCACTGCTGTAGACCAAGATAAATGGCATTCCAATCTCAGTAATATCATATTTTATCACCCTATGAGGGCTGAAAAATTCTTCCATGGTAAGACTGTAACTGTCTGCCTCTGTCCCAGTGTCCCGGAATCCATTGACTGTGTTTATACTTTTACCTGATTTCATGTGAAATTCATTAGCATATAATTGACTGTGACCGTAATTGTTTAATGAGTCGTTAATAATGAACACAGTCATTAGCATCAGTGGTATAATTATTTGTAGTGGGTGAAGCATTTTGTTTGGAATAATGATCACAATGCAACCTTTCTCACAAACAAACAAACCCTGAGTCGAGCCTGCTCCTGGAAACACCCACAGCACACTAAAACACCACACGCATAACACACTGAAAAGGCTCACCTCAAAATATGCAAACAAACAAATCTGGAGGAAATACTGATGGTGAGTCATTTGAGTAAAACGCAGGCCCTTGCTGACAACAATTTCCTCATTTACCCATTGCTTTCTGATATTTTGGAAACATTGTGATCAAATGCTTATATATATATATACTGTATTACATTTATCTAAAAATTTATTTCACATTATTCATCACTGTTTGAAATAAATGTTGTTGTGTTTTAGTTATTTCTTCCAAAACAATGACCTGCAAAGACATTGGTCTAAAAGCTAACCTTGGTATTGATAAACGTATTTAATTTCATATGGTTGAATAAATAAATGACAGTCAAAGTTGATGTGTTCATTTAAATTAATTCATTTGCATTATTAATTGTATTAAATAATTCACCACAACAAGTGCTGTGCACATCAAAATTGGCCAATTAAGGAAGGGTGAGGTGATCAAAGAACCAATTTCTGATTTAATGAGCATTTTTCACTTTCACTGTACATGGTCTGTGATTTGCATGATAATCGTTGAGACACTCAGCTCAACTTTATTGACAGAAAGAACAACTAAATGACACTTTCTGGCTCATCTGTTTTCTGAATCTGAGCCCTTTGACTTTGATGTCATTTTCATTTGACAGTAACTGGCAAAATAGGTGGCCCCTGAAATGGACAAAAAAACGGGTGTATTTTTCTGCTTAACTCGTATTCCATGTACACAGTCTTAATCTGAATGCTGTGGTTAAACGACTGGGGCTGCATAAAATATCTTCCTTTATAGAAAAATTTTGGGTCGACGTCCCCTTTAAATATTCTGCTTACATTTGAAGACATATTCAGTATTTCTGAGGGAACATTTAGGAAGTACACTGTGTTATTTTATGATGTTCTACATTTGTTGTTCTGTTGAATAAAAATATTTGAGATGGAAAAAATGTATGTTAATATCATGTTGAATTAGTCTTCAACTATCTTTGTTGTCACTATCAATGCTTTGAAAATGGTAATATAAAAGCAGTGAAAGATAAATGGGATTTTTAGTTTTATAACGCCCCCCGCCCCCGTGGCCCCGTCATCAAATGCTAGGTGGTCCGCGAACATCATGTCCTTGTATCAACCGGTCCGTAATGCAAAAAACGTTGGGGACCACCGCATTCTAAGCAAAAATTGAGAAGTGCTGGTGTTCCGTACCGCTGCGTACCAAGCCACTTAAAGCATTGAATGTAAAAAAAAAAAAAAAATTACACTTGGATTCATTTTTGTATACCGGTACCACAAAAACCTGCCATTGAGCAGGGGTGTGTCTATTTTTTTGTCTCCACTGGAGCTTCCTTCTCTTCACCCCTTTGTTAATATTTATTGACTGTGTTGATTTTGTTAACAGGAAAAAAAAAATAGATGCTGTAAGTTAAACATATATGACATTTATTCTTCATAGTATGAAGAATTTTGGCGAGGAGTGGCCTTTTTGGCTCCAACACCGACCCACAAAAATGAGGTGAAGTGTATACTGTACATGGACATGAGATTTTTTTTGCCCTCCCCCACCACCACCACAAAAATGAAATGCAGAATTTGTACATACAGTATGCTGGACACAATTCTCTTAAACATGTGAATCTATGTGAAGTCATCCAGCATTGTTCACCTGACACTCATTTCTAGAAACAATATACTGTAAAGTTCTACGATCAGAATAATATTACAATTATCAAAAACAATACGAAATGGTAAAATGTTGTGCCCTTAATATTAATAATAATAACAGTAATAATAATAAATTGCACTTATCCCTGTCCTCTGAATAAATACGTAGGAAATGTGTAAAAATTCATCGGTGCTTTTGTTTCTGGAAGCTCTCGTTCTCTTCTCTCAAAAAAAACATTATGCTTCTCTTGGCATACCCTCCCACCACACATTGTCATTTTATCCTCCTTGTAACCAGATGGTTTCATAGAGAATAGATGCTCTGCCACTGTTTGTCTTCTGCTTAGAGCCGGGGCCATACTGGAGTCACTAATGATTGTAAAACACCTGCTCTAAAAATAAAACTAACAGAAATGCCAGGCCATTACCAAGAGCCAAATGCCTATGTGATCAGGGTGAAATGGTGAAAAGGCTTGTGCTTGGCTGATACTTGTCTCGTGAAATGAGTCCATAGCAGATGCTCACCAACAGAGGGCATATAGGATCGAATTTTACCTTGACAGACACATCGCTGCATTCAGTATACTGAAAAGCCGATTGCTCCATGCACAGAATGCCTGGTTTCATCACTGGTGTAACTTTGACAACCCGGCTCATAATTTATGGGGTTTGGAGGTTTATCAGCGGAATTAAGTTGACTAAAAGGGAATTGTTTGCGTTGTCTCTTTATAACCAAGCATACTTGCCTCATGACAGTGGCAGTGTTGCAATATTTTATATTCGGGGATATTGCAATTTTACGTCTATTCTGGTAACCATTTCATGATGCCGATAAGGCCATAAAGTCATAACCTGTGAATTCACTTTTCCAGTCTTTTATTACAATGGGCCTTTTTCATTCATTTGTGAGTACTATCAATGCAAACGGCATTTGGCGTCGATAATTAGGCGATGAAATGAGCAATCCTTGTTTTGTGTGTGAGGCATTTTCTCGACCGAGATGTGTCTTTCTGCTTGTTCCATCAAGTGTAACTTGTCTGGCACTTTTTTTGGGGGGGTGAGGGGGCAGCGGGGGACAAATGCCCTACCTGATCCAACTGGAGCATTTTTTTTTTTTTTTTGAATTGGGGTTTGGGGCTAGCAGTGGCTGAGAATCGAATCAACATGTATAAATGACTTTATTAATGAGTAAATCTGTGGATGCAAATACCAAGTTAAATAAAAAGAATTTGTTGTGGTTGCCGTTTCTTTCTTTCAAAGGAGGAAGCCGTGTGACTACGGTCGAGAAGAAATCCTCCAGCATGTTTGTAACCACGAAATATACTGATTAAAAGGATGCAGATCTACATATGGTTGGGGGGTTGGGTGGTGCTAAAGCCTCCCCTCCCCTGCGGTTTTCAACATCTCAATCATGTCTCCAGGACTCCGCCCCTTTGTATTAGCCCCCCATGTGATGGACATCCTTTCACTGGCTGCCTGACCTCTGGTAATCCTGTTTCACAGACCAGCTCCCTGCTGAAGGTACACAATGGCAGGCGTTCAGTCTCCTCCCAGTCGATATTCTGACAGACTTGATCGAGCAAATTAGTATCCTTTGGTTAGGGCATGACCAAAGACCTTTTCAGCACCCATCCAGAATCAATAGAGGCTAGTGAACAGCATGTTTCTTTTATTTGTCCTTTTACATCCCTTCCTCAACACCTTGTGTAAATTCTATGCAGGTTTTGAGCTCCATATCTTTATCTTTACAAGTAGAGAGCTAAGACTC
This sequence comes from Hippocampus comes, assembly GCF_001891065.2. Taxonomy (NCBI): domain Eukaryota; kingdom Metazoa; phylum Chordata; class Actinopteri; order Syngnathiformes; family Syngnathidae; genus Hippocampus; species Hippocampus comes. The sequence continues at coordinate 3,179,457 of NW_017842057.1, read as the reverse complement.
ATCATGCCCGATAGTAATCGAGATTTCATCTTACGGTTGGCATTTTTGTGGTACCGGTACTTATAGAATAAATAATGATGTGCTTCATTGCTTTCCCAGCTTTTGGTAAAAGAGCTCTTTTAAAAATGCACGCATGTAAAATTCTTCCATTTCAATCAAAACAACCAATGACAAATAAAAACCCCTTCCTCCAGTGGGCATTGAATTTGTACTTTCTCTAGAGTAAAGTGTCCTTTGTTCAAGAGACCACGATGAAACCGCAAACCATTTGTACTTTGGACTGCTGGACACATTTATGGCACAAAGATCCTCCTTCCCCTCTGCTGTGGTCTTTGTCACTCGAAGAATGTCCTTCATTGGTCAATATGCATTCATCACAACTAGGATTAACAGATGGCTTTCTAATGTGATGATACTCCGTACGGAGTCCCTCGGTCTCTGTAGTATATCATCTGATTAACATTCACGTTCAGACCCACAAGACAACCTGGCTTCAGTGCCGTTGTCGCCAATCACTGGAAAAGCAACACCCACAAAGCACATACTGTATAAAATGTGTCACAAGAAGCAAGCCAGGCGGTCAAGTGAGCAAAGGAAATCATACAGCATTCTGTGATAACAAGATCATTGTTATGCAGGAAGGTAGCGTTTCAAATTTGAATCATTTCTTATCACCACGGAGTTCTTTTGGTTTAAACAAAGTGTAGGGTATATGTTTCAAGAAATATTCTGGAAGTCAAGGATATTATACATCCACACATTGCATTTCAAGGTCAGCCACTGTACATCTGCGAGATACATGAGCAGCAGGAGGTTGAGCGTGTTCCGGGACTGCACTTAGTCACAACAGATAAGCGACGCCTTTCCTTCTGAGCAGGCAATCTCTGTGAACTCCCATGCACTTAGTCACAACAGAGCACCAACGCCTTTCCCTCTGAGCAGGCAATCTCTGTGAACTCTCCTCCTTTGACAAAGAATCTATACGCTGGCTGGTACTTACAGGAGCCCTCCACCAGACCGATCACTGTCCATTTGTCATTCTGTTACCATCATCTATCTAATCATCCATCAGTCCTTTCATCCATCTTCTGCTGCATAGATGCAGTAGGTGAAGCATAAAAAATATATTTCCAGAGCTATTTCTCTTTAACCCGGAACATTTACAGATCAGGAGGAATACATGTAATCCTTGTCAACACTGTTTGAGCCAAGCCAAGTGTGTTAATTGATAATTTTTCATGGTCTGCAACACAGCCACATAATTTGCACAATGAACAGATTGTTCAACAATTTTGACAGCTCCGCCTATCATTTCTCATTCTATTATGTCTTATATTCTTCTAATATACAGGGGAAACATCACAAGTACAAAATATAAATTTGACAAAGTAACATGACATTCACAAGATATGATGTATTCCATTTTGGAATACATCATATCTTGTGAATGTCATGTTATCTTACAATATTTCCATCTCTGAAGTTTAAAGAGTTATCGTTGTTACATCACTTTAGAGTTTTGCCAAAAAAACCTGTAGAATTCTGGAATTTAGCTTTAAACTTTATTACATTGACGGCGATGATCAAATGCTGATGAAACAACAAATTCCAAATACGACGCAATCTTATTTCGTATTGAACTTTTGTCCCTTTTTACCAAAACAGTAACAATCTGGTGCCTGATAGATGGCCCCCAAGGACCACATTCGTAGCTCGCGGACCTGTTTTAAAAATACCTCACCAGTAATGAGACATTGTGATTTAGTAGAAATGTTGTAGAAAGTGTAAGCAATTGCTGAGCTGAAAAAAAAAAGAATAAAAAAGTATTGCATATTGATAATCACGATCGTTTCCTACCTATTTAAATAATTGTTACGTGAGAAATGAACGGACATGATCAGTGTCTTCACATAGATGGATATCATTAATTTATCAATTAATTACATTTAATTAAATGGAATTTGAGCATTTAAAAAAAAATTAAGCGTGTGTCAAACTGGGAGCCAAGAAGTTGTTCTACATTTCAAAAAGGTTGGTGTCCCCTCTTCTATGCTATTTAAATGTGGAGATTGACTTGCCTGGAAAAGTTTATTATTATCATGTTATAATAATAATAATAATAATAATAATTGAGAATGCAATTTCTGGAGAAATTGTGCGCGAAGGCTGAGAGGGTGAATGAAAAATTGTGGATTCCTTTGCCCTGATATTGAATGCTGTGGAATGATTTTGAATGCCACCGAATGATATAAAATAACCTGGAAAAAGAACATGTTGAAGTTCAAAAACTGTAGAAAGTAGAGGATCAAACAAAAAATATATACTTTTTGCAGTGGCGGGCCGTGCATTTCAACCTTCGGCCTTCAGTGACGTCACATACATACACAATATAGGCTCGTCAAGCAGCACTTAATTTCAGGAGCATTTAAAACCATCAAGTATGCATTCACAATTAAGAACAGGAAACTAAATTTACAGATAGTCAAAAATAAAAAGATGATTTATAAATACGAAATAAAATGCCACCCAAATTACGCTGTGTGATCTTAAACAAGTCTGTCCAATAAATTGCGCAATGTCGCAGTTTCATATAAGACACCAACCAAACAATAACAAAACAAACTACTCTTTGAAAATAAACAGATCATTTGCATTTTGAAAATC
>NW_017842057.1:3167201-3175947 GCF_001891065.2 Hippocampus comes | reverse complement strand
TAACATTGAAAGCCACTCAACTAAGTGGAAATAATATGATGTAAAGAATACAGAGAATAATTTTGTTTACATATTTATGAAAATAAAATAACATAAATTATAAAATAACATAAAATACATAAAAGTAAATGTACTTTTCTGAGAATGTTTAGGCCAGCAGAGAAGGCCTTGCTGGCCCTCAGGGTCCGCTACTGACTTTTTGGGATTTTACTTTGTAATTTTTCAAAATATGTAGTCGTAGGAATAAGCTGAACAGTTTTAATCAGTCAAAAATGTGGAAGCGAAAGGAGGGAAAAAAAGGTAATTTTTCGCTAAGTCTTTGGCTGTTACATGTGGCTCCAACTTTTGGTGAAACATTCAACTGGGCTGTTTTGTTAAAACAAGTCATTTTTTTGAAACACACAATGAACTCATAAAATAGTGATTATTGGGCCAAGCGTGTGCCAAGTTTCATATGCTTTGGCAAATGTCAAGACCAACAAAATTGGTGTTATTTTTCTTGGCAAACGGTGTGTCGCCATGGCAACAGCATTGGACGAAATAAAAGGCCTTGTTTTTATTTTATACCTTGAACATCTTTAGATGAAGCACCTATAGTTTCAAGACAAACTGAAAAAATGCGAAAAATGGGAGCACATTTAAAAGTACATTCAATATGGCGAACTTCCTGTTAGGTTTAGCATAAGGCTCCAAGAGACTTTTTGTAGGTCTTTGGCTATTTCATACGCTTTCAATTTTTCGTCAATCTTGTTGAAACCTACAACCAGGGTTAAAACTTTCTTGGGGTCGCTCTTAGCCATTTTGTAAAAAAATCGCACAACAAACAAATAAAATATTAATTATTTTGCTCAGTCTGATGTGTGTGCAAAATTTCACATGCTTTCACGAATGTTTAGACCAGGGGTAGGGGACTCCGGTTCCTCGAGAGCCATATCCTGCCTGTTTTAGGTCCCTCCCTACCCCAACACACCTGATTCAAATCATTCGCTCATCAGCAAGCTCTGTCGAGGCCTGAAAAATTGAATCAGGTGTGTTGGAGTAGAGAGGGACCTAAAACAGACAAGATATGGCTCTCGAGGAACCGGAGTTCCCTACCCCTGGTTTAGACCATCAAAATCAGCGTCATTTTTCTTGGCAAAGGAGCACATTGCCACGGCAACAGCGTCCGGCAGTGTAAAAAGCTTTGCTTTTCCTTGTCGTCTGGAATATTTTAGGATGGAACACCCACAATTTCAAGATAACTGGGTAAAATCTCGTTGGATTTTTAAATAATGGGACCTCTTTAAAAGGCCAAAAATGGAACCAAACGTGAAAGGAAATTTAAAATGGTTGACTTCCTGTTAGGTTTAGCATATGGCTCCAAGAGACTTTTTTGGAGGTCTCGAGCTGTTACAAATACCACCAAATAGGTCGAGATGAAATGTACAACTAGGGCTGCTTCGCTGAAATAAAATGTAGGGGGTGTTGTTGAGCCACTTTTTAAACTTTGCACAATAAATTAATTAAATATTGATGAGTTTTCCAGGCTTGATGTGTATGCATAAGTTTCATGTTTCATGAGTTGTTTTGCATGTTTAGACCATCTAGGTCAGCGTTGTTTTATTTGTGAACTGTGCAGTTGACCACCTTAATAATAATAATAATAATAATAATAAAACATTATAATAAATACATAAATTCTGGCATCACAGTGGTCGACCGGTAAGCACATCTGCCACGGTTAAGATAATGGACAAAAGAATAACAATTTCTAAGCTTAAATTTTTTAAATATTTTGCTTTGAGGATTCCATCCTCTATAAATTTGAAAAAAGGAACAATTAGGAAAAAATATATACCCTGTTTTCATATGCAAGGTTAACTTAATATTATTTGTTTTGCAAGATTTAACTTGAGGATGCCAAAATCCTCTGAGACGGCAAAAATATTTGCAGGTTCATGACTCCAGCTAACCTTTTGCTATGTCCTTGAAGAGTGAAAATGAATGAGCCTCGGCTCCACCTATGAATTATTCCCGTCAGTAGCACTGTTAGGCCGCCGTGCTCTACATGCTCATTCATGAATAATGTTGAAAAGCTGATGAGTGCACAGGGGTCTTCTATATGTGTCAGTGGCAAAGGTTAAGGACCTGTTGTTACTGACATACTGGGGAGAACAGAGCTGGGAGGCAACAGACCACAGACTAAGTTTACAATATAGATCTTTTCAGAAAATATCTTAACCATGAACTCAAAGTTAATGTACAGTTCCGTCCAAACCAAAACCCTTAGTCAAAGTGCATTTTTATTTGGTCGATGGATACGATTATAACCAAGCTGAGCAAACACTGTGTTTTATTTCCATTACACTTATAGATATTTTAAAAAGAGTGCAGATTGAGAAACAGAAAGAGAGTCCCATAATATCATAGGGTAAAATCAATCATGTCCGTGCACAGTATTTTCCACCAAGAAAAGAAAGACTCACAGTAAGACCCTCAGATTTTATCAGAGGCATTATTTGGACTTGTCTTCTTCCTTAAGAGGGTCAAGAGTGGCAAGCAGACACTTTCCTTTCTGAAGAGGGCAGCAGCTGAGAGAGATCTCTCCAGGGAGCTTACAGGCAGCCCTCAAGTGATCGAGCCATTTATTGTTACACTCTTGATTACCAAGGTAAGCTTTTGGGATGACCGTTTTTGTGTGGAATATCACATGGTTTTGCATGTAAGCACAATGTTCTTGCCGTTTCAGTCGCTACATTTAAAAATGACACTGTCAGTGTGTTGGGATCAGGCTTCACAGTACATTGCATTTGTTTTTGTTTAAAAAAAAAAAAACCCCGAAACAAAACCAAAAAAAAAACCCAGTAATGTGGTAGTATAGAAAATCAGGTGGTGACCTTGGGGCCATTTTCTACAGGGCAACATGCAGTGGCATTGAATGGCTGGACGCAGCAGGACTTGCAGGCACCTGGTCGGATGGCTTGTGCGCTCCACAATGCTGTCTGGGGGGTAATTACCACAAAGTATTCTTTAAAAAGACCAGATGGGGATGAAAACCCACCCCACCCTGTCATTTACAACAGAACCCCATTCAATGACACACTTAATTCACCCACCAGTTAGCTCTTTCAGAATCCGCTGTTGTTGTGCTTGTTCCTTTATGCTTTCTCCCCCTCCTCCTGCAAAGATCGAGCAAGAGAGGAAGAGGGACAGTGAGAAAGACACAAGTGCCTCATGGGACTCAAAAAGCATCACTCATTTTCAAATTGTTTCCGCCACAGCAAGTAACAGTCACATTTGTGCCTTCCTTTCTCTCTTTTATGCATCTCTGCTGCCCTGAAGTGTTGGTGCAGCTCTGAGAGGAAGACTTACAGAGCAGAAGAGGAAAATAAAGGAAGGGGGTTGCGGGTGATCATGGCACACAGCGCGCATAGATAAGGTCAAGTCAGAGTTCAAGGTTCATGGTGGCACCAGCCTTGAGGGAGGAGGTGTGGGGATGGGGGTTGGTTGGGGGGCGGGGCTGGGGGAGGGGAAGGGCCGGTTGTATTGGGTGTACCTGTTATTTAGTGGCCGCATATCTATTTCGATTCCAGCTGGATCCTAGCCACTCTATCCCCAATTCTAACTCCATCTATTTAACCAGGACCATCACTTACCCCAAGAGAATTTTGAATTTCATTATATTTTTTAATAGCCGAGTTAGTCTGTTCATGACAACACGTAACAAGCCAGTTATTCAATATTTATCCGACAATCAGACACTCTGAACCGAAAAATCACTTGCTGTACCTTGTTTTTTGTAATTTCGTTGTTGAGTCTTGGAAGAATTATCCCTCAAAGTCCCTCAGAGGCAAAGCCGGTAATTAATACAAATCCATAGTCATCCGTCTGGCACAGTCTGATACAGAGAGTTTATGCAGTCACAGTTTTATTTGGATCACATTCAAAGTTTATGTTAGTACGTACCAGTACTTTAGATGGCATCATGGGCCAAAAGTATCTCAATCTTCAACTTCAATTAAAAATAAATAAATAAATAAATAAATAAAAATAAAATAAAGGGGTTCCTCATATATTCATTGAGACAGTTGCTGTATGTGTTTTTAAAGGCGGGCATCTGTAGTATTTTTGAGATTTCCTATACATCAGTGGCTGAAATGATGTTTCATTTCAAAAGAATGGGGGAGAGCGTTCAGGAGTAAGCCAATTTCTATCAGAAATCAGAATCATCTTTATTGGCCAAGTATGTTAAAAACATAAAAGGAATTTGTCCCTGGTAGTTTGAGCCACTCTTGTATGACAGCAACAAGCAAATATAACTAAATAAACATTTGGGATGTAACAGTTCAGAACAGAGAGCCATGAAGCAATGTAAGGTCACTGGTTCTACTGATCAAAGAGAGCTGTGCAAGTGATTTTGAGTATCTGTGTCCAAACTCGGTCCTGAAAGGCCGATGTCCTGCCTGTTTTTCATCTCTCCGGGCTGAAACGCACCTGATTCAAAAGATCAGCTCATCAGCAAACTCTGAAGAAGCAAGATAACGATCCTGATCAGCAGAGTCGCCCGTCAGAAGGAGTTTCAACTCCCAACTCCTGCAACTTTGCCCACACTCTGGGGGAGGCGGGTGCTTCCATTGTTGAAGTGGCTATCCGAACCTGTGGCCTTAAGGTGGGCAGTGCCTGTCTTGGCAACAACCCCTGAATCTCTTGGTGGACACCAGGGGTGAGGGTACATGCTAGTGTGTGTGGAAGACTGATTGCAAGAGACTGGACAAGATTCAAATGGACACTTTTACTGTTTGTCCTGCATTTTGTTGACAGACAATCTCATTGTGATACAGTAAGCAAAAGGACAGCAATGTACAGCACAAAGAAAAAAAAAAGTTACAAATGTCAACACAGTACGGTGTACTTGGAAAAACATTGCATTCAAGTGAGGAAATCACAAAATAAATTCTGTATCCCCTTGCAGAATTTTTTTTGTGATTTCCTCGTTTGTGAATACACAACAAAGGAATAAATAACAAACATTTCTGAGACAGTCCAGTCTCCTACATTTTAATGACATCTGATCGTTCTGTTCGAGCTATGCTGAAGGAAATGCCAAGGAGGGCAATGATTTCCTCGCTTGATTTTCTGTTTTGATGTATTATTTTCAATTTTCGTAGTTTCCTTGAAGTAATCGTTAATTTGCGTTTTTCGGAGGCGGTCATGAATGCCTCTCGAGTTGAACGGAAGGAGCATAGCTCCATCTAGTGGATGCATTGTAGATTGCGTTTTATAATCCAGTGCGTCCAATATATGGAAAAAAAAATTAAAAATAGCCCATTCATTGAAGGTGCGCCTCATAATCCAGTGCACCTTTTAGTGCGGAAAATACGGTATGCACTATTGGAAAAAAGTCGAATCTGGTGATTCATTTAAAGGTGAAAAATATATTAATACAAATTATGTCACCATCCATGGCTCGGGGTGGACCACCATTTCTTAGAACAATTCTGATATGGCGGACTTGGACAGAATGCTCTGGGGTGTGAGACAATTCAACAGTGACCCGTTTATAATACATTTTGGTCAACATAACATTACCAATCGATAATGTCAGAAATAGCCGAGAAATGAACATAATCTATTCAGGTTTGTATGTGACCCCAATCGCATGACAACAGACAGGAATGGTGTTCGCCAAAAACTTGCCGTTGTTTATTGCAGCCTTTGCAAAGACAACTCGGGAAAACGCCCAACTGGGAATTACTGAAAGTTCAGGGAGTAGTATGAGGAATCCATAGGGAGATTATGCATCTGCACAGGAAACGACAACTTCCAGAGATGCCAACAGTGCTCACTACAGGTGGTTATGGCACGAACTTGCACTAAAGACTGGTTTTGGAGCCAACTTATCCCCGCCCAAACGAGCTGATGAGCTACAGGTGGCTGATTAGCTGGCGAGCCTCAGGTGTGAGGTGCAGAGACCCCTGGCTGAGGAGGCTGCCTGGCTGGCCCCTCCCTAACATAATCATTTGCATGGATCAGCTAAAGAAGTTGCACCTTGTTTAAATAAAGGATACAGTACTAACATCTTTTTTGATTTGCACAAGTTACACTACGATGTGAAGAGAGAACAAGTAGCACAAGCAAAGGTGTGTAAACAAGTATTGATTAGTTTGAAAATTGTTCTGAATTAAGTCCTCTTAGCTATGGCCCCCTCTTAGCAGGGGGGGGGGGTGGAAAGGCTTTGGCTGTACTGTAAATACAACATAGATCAATGTTGTTTATGATGTGAAAAATACCCCTCCCCCCCCCAAAAAAAAAACAATGCTTGCACACAAAGTTAGCAATTAAACCTGACGTTTGGGTTGGGATGTTGGTTGCTTGGTAGCATGTACTTACTGTGTGTTCTTTTAAAGGTACCCCATCTAAAAGCATGTCATGTTCGACTATGTTGTGCTTTCCATGTGAATCATTGTGTGTCAGGCTTGTCATTGAGAAGACTAGCACGAAAGCAAAGTGTTTGTGGTTGTGTCCAGGCTTATGGCATATAACTACCTTTTTTGGTTTATTTAACATGAGGATAATAGAAATGTGCAACAACAGCAGCTGCAGGCCAAAGACAGAATTCAGCAGCTTTGTCTCAAGCCACACTAGTTGCACACTGAAGATGAATATTTTATTGTTTTCCAAGTGCTGTTGTAAAATCAAACAATGCAATAATATCCATCAGAAGAATACTCTCGACAAGCAATTTACTGTCTGCCAAGTCAATGAGGGCCTTTTATTGAAAAAAAAAAGACTTTTATATGAAAATCAGGCGCATGGGATGAAAGGCAGAAAATGTAACACTACCTTGCATATTTTGTCTTCTGTCGAAGACGGATTACAGTACTCCATTAGGGAAATTTATGATAATTTAACCAATTTGACTTTGTTGAACTTTAATTCATATTGCAATGTAATTTCAAAGCAAATGAAATTTTACATGGAATCAGATATTATTCCATCATAAGAGATCAGCGTTTATGTTTATGGATGGGTAATGTTATGTTGATGCAAAATAGCAGGACTATTTACAATGACCTCATACTGTTTGATACCAAATACAGACCTGGACAAAATTTTTGATCGCCTTCTATTTAAGAAATAAAAACATACAAATGAAATAACTTGAAAATTAGATAAGTAATAATAAAAAATGTACACAAAATTACACTAATCCATGTCAGGCACTGCTTTACAGTATGTTTATTTATTCATGTGTTTATTTTTTTAATTTGTGTAGGGATGCTCAGCTACTGCCATATTTTGTCTGCTTTTCTTTCTCTTTGGATGCTTCATTTTCACATCTGGTAACATAAACTGATGCCAAAAAGCTTCACCTTTGTCTCATCTGTGTAAATGATATTTTCCCACAAGCTTCATAGCTCGGAGGTATATATTCCGGCAAATTTCATTCTCATGATTTTGAAGTTATTGTAGTGGTCCGACTGCTATGGTGAAAATTCTGCCTCTAAAATGATCACATTAGAGACCATAATGTTATTTGGTTAAAACCTACCGGAAATGAGTTTTTACCGCTGAATGAAGCCTCGCCTTCAAACATTGTGAGTTCACATGCCGCACGTTCTCGTAAGAAGGGTGGGGGTGTTGCCTTTATTTACGAATCAGCTCTCAAACTTAGTCCTCGCCTTAATTACGCCTTTAAAACATTTTGTTGTCGTTATGCGAGCCACATTCTCTCGGTTTTATCTTGCAGTTATTTACCATCTTTCTGGCCCTTACAGTGGCTTTCTCAATGAATTTTCTGAATTTGTGGCTGGCTTGGTGACTCATGGAGATAATATACTGATCATGAGTGATTTAAATATTCATATGAATCGCTCATCTGAACCACTTACCGCAGCGTTTCAGACAATAATCTGATACTTTTGGTTTCACCAAGACAATAGACGACGCGACCCATAAAAATGGTCACACAATAGATTTGGTAGTAACCCTGGCTTTAGGAACTTCCATAGTAATGGTATTACCGTATACCACTGCTATGTCTGACCATCACTTTATAAAATTTGAAGTCTTAGTTCAAGGCCATCATCCTGACCACATTCAAAGCTACAATATAGCAGCCGCAATATTAGTTCTTAAACCATTCCTGCGCTCTCTGAGCTACGACCTTTGGCAACTGCTTCCTTTCCTTCTTATAATGGTTTGATTATAATCTCACATATTTCAATAGTGTTTTGTTGCATGCGCCTGACTACGTAGCTCCATTCAGACTGAAAACTCATCCTAATGGAGGCATACCACATAGTTTACAGGTGAAACGTCCACCCTGGACACTCTGGAGGAAGAGGTGGGCAACAGGAGGATGCTAGCCAAGCTAAAAGCTATGATGGACAGATCCTCCCACCCACTCCTAGCCACCCTGACAGCACTGGGCAGCTCCTTCAGCCAGAGACTGATTGACCCGCGCTGCATGAAGGAGAGGTACCGGCGCTCGTTCCTGCTGACTGCTGTCATCAGTGGCGTTCCGTCAGGGCCAGCAAACCTTCTCTGCTGGCCTAAACATTCTCAGAAAAGTAAATTTAATAAATTTACTTTTCTGAGAATAACATAAATTTAATTTGTTATTTTATTTTCATAAATATGTAAACAAAACTATTCTCTGTAATCTTTACGTCATACTATTTCCACTTAGTCGAGTGGCTTTCAATGTTATTTTAAATAACATTGAAAGCCACTCGAAAAATAACTTATTTATTATGGTAGAGTT
>NW_017842057.1:3166878-3167164 GCF_001891065.2 Hippocampus comes | reverse complement strand
TTGTGTTGCCAGGTAAATGAACTTGCTCGGGGCCTTCAGATTAAACAGAGAAGGCCCCTGTGCGCTGTTAAGTGAACGGGCACAGTCAGGTTGCAATAGCCAATCAGATCACGAGTCTGCTTACCAGGGCCAGCGAGAGGGTTTACATCGAGACTGGATGTGCGCGTTCGGTGATTGGATTAGCGCCTGCTAGAGCTATCACTGCATTTTAACCCAAAATGGCCGAAGGAGAAGACGATCTGGTTGCAGAACTACTTTCCACACAATTTTCAAGACGGACCTTCCA
>NW_017842057.1:3165336-3165849 GCF_001891065.2 Hippocampus comes | reverse complement strand
CGCAAAAACATCAAATCAACCACAGCCGCTGTTTTATGGCATGCGCCGCATGTGCGACCCGTTTGGGGGGGAAATGGTGGTTTCTTTCTGACTTCCGGGTTGAGTGAACGCTGGCGCGTTTTGGCTGCCGCTGCTCAACCCGCATTGTTCTGTGTTTTTTGTTATTGTAAAGTGTCCTTGGGTGTCTTGAAAGGCGCTTATAAATAAAATGTATTATTATTATTATTATTGTCTGCAGCTCAGTGAACAGGCACTACATTGGTGAGTAAATGAATTTTATTTTACATTTCTTCTTGTCATTTTATTTTGTTAGCATTAAATTAATGCTAACGAAATAAAATGACAGATACAAAAATGTATCAAATAAATCTGCTCACCTGCAATTTATAATGGCGCATTGTAGTCACCTTCATGCACTAAAGTTCATTCAATCTCAGCTGCTCAACACTTTCAGTTATTTGCTGTTGTATAGCCTATTCTCAAAATTCAAATGATCTGTTAACTTTATTTTCA
>NW_017842057.1:3159947-3163996 GCF_001891065.2 Hippocampus comes | reverse complement strand
AGCTCCGCCATCACAGTTCGGCGCCATGTGGTTTTGGGCCGTCCCCTCTTTCTCTTTCCGAGTGGAGTCCATCTCAGCGCTACTTTCGGTATGCGGTTTTCCTCCATCCTTAATACGTGCCCCAGCCATCGGAATCGTCGACGCTTGATCTCTCCCACTATACTCTGGCTTCCAGTCAATGTGTAGAGATCACGGTTGGAGATGATGTTTGGCCAGAATATACAGCAGATTTTGCGGAGACACTTGTTGTGAAAAGATTCCACTCTCTTCATATCCGTCGTCACCACTCTCCAGCACTCGGACCCATATAGCAATACAGACTTCACGTTGCTGTTGTACAGATGGATCTTTGTGTGAAGACTGTATTGACGGGACTTCCAGATGGCATGAAGCCTGGCAAATGCTCCCTGTGCCTTTGCAAGCCTCGCCTTGATGTCCTTCTGCGCGCCGTTGTCAGTGCTGATCAGACTGCCCAGGTAAGTAAAGTTGTCGACAGCCTCAAGAGGTTTCCCACTGTTGGTGATAGGAGCTGTCACCCTGGGGTTGATATACATGACCTGGGTTTTGGTGGTGCTGATGGTGAGTCCTGTTTGTGCAGCGAAATGACCCAATCGGTCAGTCTTCTCTTGCAGATGGGTATGTTTGGAGGACAGGATGGCAAGGTCATCGGCAAAGTCCCGGTCCTCGAGTTGTGAGAGGAATGTCCACTGGATCCCTCTGGCTTTGTCAGCTGTTGTCTTCCTCATGATCCAGTCGATGATAAGAAGGAAGAGGATCGGAGATAATATGCAGCCTTGACGCACACCGGACTCCACTGAGAACCACTCTGTCAGGGTATTATCCAGGATGACACTGCACTCGAAGTGGCTGTAGAACATGCTAATCAAGGTGATGATCTTGGGTGGTACACCGTATGAAGGCAGTATTCGCCACAATGTTTCCCGATGTACGCTATCAAAGGCCTTCTTAAAATCCACAAAGTTGATGTACAGTGGCACATTCCATTCCAAGCATTGCTCGATGATGTTGCGCAAGGCAAAGATTTGGTCCATGCATCCTCTGCCCTTCCGGAATCCTGCTTGCTCCTGCCTAAGCCTGGGGTCAATGGCTTGGTCGATGCGCTTTAGTAGGACACGGCAAAAAATCTTGCTAGGGATGGAGAGAAGGGTGATCCCACGCCAGTTGTCACACTCTTGGAGGGTGCCTTTCTTTGGGAGTTTCACAATCAGACCCTTCGCCCAGTCTTCCGGTATCACGCCCTTCTCCCATATCACGCTAAAGAGATCTGTAAGAAGAGTTGAAGCCAGGTCAACATCAGCTTTCAGCATTTCTGCATGGATGTTGTCGACTCCTGGTGCTTTGCCATTCTTCATTGCTGTGATGGCTCTCCTGACTTCGTCTTCGGTCGGCGGGTCTGTATTGATCTCCAGGATACCATCATTAGGAACGGGATTAGCTGGGTCACTTGGGTCAGGAGGGTTAAGGATCTCCTTGGAAGTTTCCACCCAACGTGCTGCTTGCTCGCGTTCCGTAGACAGAGTGTTGCCATTCTTGTCTTTTATCGGTGCAGAGTGGTTGTGGTGGTTTCCACTCAGTTGTTTCGTGACCTTGTAGACAGTACCCATGTCTCCTCTCGCTGCAGCTTGTTCAGCTTCACTAGCCAAACTCTCCACATACGCTCTCTTGTCACTCCTGGCACTTCTCTTCACCTCCTTATCCTTGCATTTGTAAACTGCTTTGGCTCGTTCCTGCAGTCTTGGTGACTTGGTGTTCAGCAGCTTGTCTTTCAGGCTTCTCCTCTCATCTATGAGCTTCCATGTTCCTGGTGTTAACCATTCCTTGTTTCTCCTCTTCTTGAAGCCTAGGACATCTCCTGCTGTGGTGCAGTAGGTACTTTTGATGGTAGCCCACTTCTGACTGACATCCTCCAGTTTTAAAGCATTGTCCGCTGCCAGAGCACTGAAGCGGTTCTTCAATTCTAGAACAAAGGCAGCCTTGGTTTCTGGGATCTTGATTTGGGAGATGTCGAGTCGTTTCCTTCGTTGACCATGCTGGATGACTTTCCGGAGCTTGAGCTTAATGGAGGCAGCAACTAGGAAGTGATCGCTGTTAGCATCTGCTCCACGATACACACGTACATTCTGCAGGGACCTGCGCCATTTGCTGTTGGTCATGATGTGGTCAATCTGATTGATTGTGACCCCATCCGGTGATGTCCAGGTAAGTTTGTGGATGGACTTGTGTGGAAAGATTGTGCCTCCAATGACCAGTCTGTTGTTCATGCAAAAGTCAACGAGATTTTCACCATTCTCATTGATCATGCCACATCCATGGACGCCCATCGTACTCTCAAGGCCAGTGTTGTCGGACCCCACTTTCGCATTGAAGTCTCCAATGACCAGGAGCATGTCGTGCTGTGGGACTTTCGAAATGGCTACTTGTAGCTGTTCATACCAGTCGTCCTTGGCCTCAGCATCTGCATCATTAGTTGGTGCGTAGCACTGAATGATGGTTAACTTGCAGTACTTGGAATCAAAACGTGCCCGAATGAGTCGCTCGCTAATAGGTTCCCATTCGATAAGAGTTCTTGTCTTCTCCCTGGATACAATGATGGCAACTCCGTGGGTGTGGGTGTCGTAGTGTCCCGAGTAAAGGATGAGTGGTCCGTCACTGGTTGTGAAGCGTCCTGATCCTGTCCAACGGCACTCGCTGACACCTAGTATGTCTAGTCAGTAGCGTTTAATCTCGTTGATGACCTGCGCTGTTTTTGATGTCTCGTACATGGTGCGGACGTTCCATGCCCCAACACGCAGCATGGTTTTGGGCCCCAGTACGCTCGAATTCGCACTCCTAACTTCCTGGCTAAGGCTTTCATCAGGAGTGGTCATAGAGTCAGGTTCTTGGCTCGCGCTGGCTGTAGGCACCGTGATTGACGGGTCAATTTCCTGTCTCAAGCACACTGCGGTCCTGTTGTTGATAGTATTTGAGTTTCCTAAGGTTTCTGTAACAATGTAGTTGAACCGGGCGGGTTGTTGGCCCTCCGCGGCAGGTTTTTCTTTCGGGGTTTTCCTTCCCCTAGTCAGAGCCTCGTTAGCCTATGTCCGCAAGAACCTAGTTACCAGGATGCACCACGTGGAGGAGAGGTTGACTTGAGTGAACTACGGTACACTGGCAAGCTACTTATTTCACCTTTCGCCCTTTCGGACTAGCCAGCCCCAACACCACTGGATGTGATGCCAGGCGCATGAACACCCCATGCATCCCAGCTGAGGAGAAGTGATGATGTAATTTACATTTCAAAAACCAGAAGCCATTCATTTACGAATGTGATTGCACTTTAGTTTACATATTTAAATGTTCAGATATTAAGATTTGAATGAGGCAAAATAACATTTTCTCTCAAATATATTGTTATAATCATTTGTTTCAGATGTACTGTAATTGTTTTCTGTATAAAAATTAATTTGGTGTTCAAAAAGTTTTTTTTCAAACTTGAGTCTTGAAAAAGATGGGGTCGTCTTATAATCAGGGCCGTCTTATATTCGGGCCAATACGGTAGATGCACTGGAAGCATTACAGCTAAGAGAAATACAACCAAAAGAAAAACAAAATAAACTGCTGGGAATAAATTAAGACAATTTCATGAAACAAATATTAGGATTTAGTTTGTAAATGTAGGTCAGTGTTTAGCCGCACCACTTGTTTCAAGTGATTTCAGAGAATGATGGCAACTCCGTGGGTGTGGGTGTCGTGGTGTCCCGAGTAAAGGATGAGTGGTCCGTTACTGGTTGTGAAGCGTCCTGATCCTGTCCAACGGCACTCGCTGACACCTAGTATGTCTAGTCGGTAGTGTTTCATCTCGTTGATGACCTGTCAAGGAGGGGAAGCTCAATTTCGGCCTAGATCATAAAATGTGTCCGTTTATTTATACGTGAATTCTACTTTGCGTTCCTTTTCAAAAAAATGAGAAAGTTGCCTTCACCATAAGATCGTGATTGGCTCCTTTTGCTCTCCATCACACAGAGATTACGCCTCACACAGAGTATACA
>NW_017842057.1:3158294-3159927 GCF_001891065.2 Hippocampus comes | reverse complement strand
CAGCGAGATCATCCATTCATCATGATGAAAAGCTGAGCTTCTGCACGCCCACTGTCCATAGACTCCCAGAGACGCTGAGCGTCCAATGGGCGGGACAAAACCAGCATTTATCCAATGACTCGTCTCGTTTCAATGCATTGGGACAGCCTACACTGAACTCTCTCGACGCCCAGCGTCCGCGTGGTCGACGCTCAGCGTCCACACAGTTTAAAGCTTAGTGAAGCTGCGGGAATGAATGAGAAGAGTCGCGTCGTAACCAGTAATAAGAAGCTGAGTCGGAACAAAAGTTGAGCGTGTTTTAGCGCATACAGTATTTAGTCAATGACATGTCCACACAATTGTACGTACACACATGTATTTCACTTACTTTTTGACATTTTAGGGGAAGCTGAGCTTCCCTTTCAGTCTTAGAGCAATCGCCTCTGCATCGTATCAGTGATAATTTTACAGTTTACCCCCAGCGAGTCCCAGGGACTTTATGCATTATGCATTTAGAGAGCCCCAAATTTCGAATTCTGAAATGGTCTACTTATTCAATTGCATATGATAATAACACAAACAACAATATACATTGATAATAGATTTATTTCTTCTAAACAAATGCTGCAAAATTTTAAATAATTCAGGCATACAAGATTTGCTGAGAAATAGATTCTTATTTCATCCCATGGTTCAGTCTTTGAGTTCATAAATTCTCTTCTCTTTACTCTGCTTCTAATGATGCAAGGCTTTCTCAAAGTCAACTTATCATTGCAAAAAACTATCCAACTTTAGCTGCTTCCTCTGTGATATCTCCGCAATAAACTTTCGCAACACTTGTTCGCAACACTTGTTTTAACATTACACAACTTGGCAATCGTCTGCTTTCCACGAGGTGAAGGCCGATCTCGCCAATCTTGTCTCGCGAGAGTGTAAATCTCGTCACGCGAGATTACTTAACGCGAGATCAAAACAACAATGGCGGCGATTGTCAAACTGCGATCGTTGCGGGGAAAAAAATATATACCGTAGCAGGCCTGAGGATTTCGGAAATTCACGGTAACCGTTTTTCGGTTCCGTCGGATTATCCAATGGGGAACCACGGTAACTAATTTTGGGTTCCGTAAACGTTCATCATGGGAACCATTTTTCTATTTTGACTCATATTCATAATCAGAATTCAAGAATTCTGATACTCAAAAGTATAATGTTTCAAGGGTAAATGTTTGAAAACTATGCATTAACAGTGAACATTACATCAGCAGCTGTGTACTCCAGGTTTATTAAAAAAAATAAATGGATCAAAATATGGTGTACTCATATGGTGTACTCATATGGCATCATGAATACAGCATACCACAAAATCGAGTATTTTTCCAATCTCACACTGCAAAGATTAATTTACTGCTAATCATTAATACAGATAAGTATTGATGTGGCTTGACATCCTCTTCCCAAGATGATGCATGTTTAATCTACTATCAATCTGACGAAAGAATCTACCACACGTCATCGTTAGTTCTACGGACAGTGAACATTAGCATTACTACACCTTGTGATGAATGTTTTATTCATAAAGTTACCATGCTACAACCAGTAAATTATAGAATAACCAAAACTGTTTCATAATATTTTTCATAGCGATTAGCCTATA
>NW_017842057.1:3145519-3158250 GCF_001891065.2 Hippocampus comes | reverse complement strand
CCCCGGCCCCAAATTTTTCTTTGCCCCCCCCCCCCCCCAACACTGAAAACATAACAAAACGAAAGTAAATTAGAAGAAACACATTCACACACCACACCACAAACACACATACAGGCACAGTGAAATCGCCTTCATCACACAGCAGAGATTCGATCGCGTAGTCAACTCATGTGCGGTGAGTTTTATGGGAAATGATTTTTCGGTACCGTCAAAATGACGCCACGGAAACGACACGCTACCGGTAACGATCGTGACCGTGAAAT
Source organism: Hippocampus comes (assembly GCF_001891065.2). Taxonomy (NCBI): domain Eukaryota; kingdom Metazoa; phylum Chordata; class Actinopteri; order Syngnathiformes; family Syngnathidae; genus Hippocampus; species Hippocampus comes. The sequence goes on along the minus strand of NW_017842057.1, from coordinate 3,157,987 downwards.
CCTCAGGCCTGCCGTAGTTTTTTGTTTTTGTTTTGACTGAGAAATTTCCTTGCATCCCAATAAATGCACATTATTTGGAACTGTGTGTCCTGCGGGAAAATTATGCGTCTAGGACGCGGGACGCAGAGGTAATGAGATGGCAGTTGTATACATAGTTCAGTATTGTATAATAACTGTAAAAAATAAAGCTGACTATCAAGCACCAAGTACAACTTTATTGTCAAATGTGCTGTATTTGAAACATACAGCACATTTGAAATTTCGTCCCTCTCACATTTCTTTGCTTTTTTTTAATAAATCCTACTTCACGGATTTCACTTATCACTGGTTCTTTTTGGAACGTAACCCCGTGATAAACGAGGGATTACTGCATATATTATTTTCAATGATTTACAATGCAGACAAGCCTGATCCTAAGTCAGAGGCTCTGTCAGACCCTTCTACAATCTACGACACAAAAAAAAAGAAAAAAAAAAGGAAATGACATTTAAATACATCATGGGTAGGTGGTTGTGGGTGACTTTTCTTGACGTATTTATACATCATGGTGAATAGCCTACTTAATAAATACGACTTGAGACAGTGCAAGTAAAGTTTTTTTCTACTTGTGCATGTGAAATCAGTAAATATATGAATATATATCCATCCAACCATCACCTGATCCGCTAATCCTCACAAGGGGTCATGCGTGCTAACCAGTCTATCAGCTTATCACTGTGCCACAATTAGATTTTATATGTACACATAAGGTGTCATAGCGCTTCCTCATGCTGACCCACATCCAATTTAACAAAATATTTTGGAACATATTTAAACATGACCTCTTTCTATTAAGTACTGTATGTGACGAAAGATGACATGGGGCTGACTAACCTTTACCCTCCACAACACAGCCCCCTGCTCTAGTAGAAGCCGTGCCCCTCATGTCCAACCTCCTGGGCAGCATGTATGTCCTGCCACCTTCTTCATCAGTAAATAAATAATGGCAACATAAAATGCAGAGTGGAACAGGAGCTGAGATTGAATAACAGTCGGGAAGGCGTGGCAGAGTCTGAAATATTAATGACCCTGATTACTTTCCTCAGTGGTAACACATGCCGACTGAATTGTTTCATGACAGGGATAGAAAGGATCAAACTAATCAGGATACAGAGCTTTTATGCATGAGGCAACACCGTGTTATGAAGTTTTAAAAAATGTTGAAAAAAATATCGATATATTTTCTGATTGAATATGTTTGAGCTAAACACTACTTTAAAAAGACACAGCTTCAAGCTTGAAGGAACCCCAGTTCTACTTAATCAAACCTACATTTACGTGCCCCCTAGTAGAATGAATTGTTCATGCATCCAAGTTCGTGAGTGAGTCTGTCTACGTCACCAGCAACCCTTTTGAGGATTAAAAGATTTACTTAAAAAAAAAAAAAAAAAATCAAGAAAACACCAATTGTAATCCTTCACAGGGAAATTCAACTCACATTCTGCCATATACAGTATTTGTAGTGCTCATCACACAGAAAAACATTCATTACATGTGTTCAGGCATGCAAGGAGAGATGACAGTGAAAGATAAAAGACAGGGCACACAAACAGCGCTGCACCACATGAGCTGGGAGGGTGGTGCCGGTGCCTTGCGCAATTACAGCTCAAGTGTAATTATGACTCTCCAGCAAACAGTTGCCATTTAGGTTTTATTTTGAATTGTCTACAGGAGCAGGTGAAGCATTGCTCTCCAGTTCCAAATCAGAAGTCCACGATGAGCTACTTTTATTTTATCGAGAAAGCCACTTACAATTTGGAAGAAGAAAGGGAAACATTTTCATGCAACAATTTTTTCATTCTCATCAAGAGCGTGTCTCAGCTCATATTTAATAATAATAATAATTTAGATCAGCGGTCACAAATTTGGTGCCTGTGGGCACCAGCTACCCCCCAAGGACCACATGGGGAGCTTGTGTCCTTCTTCTAAAAATACTGCACCAGTGATTGGATGTTGTGATTTTCTAGGAATGTTGTGCAACTGATCAATTGAAAAGGTGAACACTGGGAGAGATTTATAGAAATTAAGTGTCGCATCTTGACATTTGTGTTAAACAATTACTGTGAGAATTCATTCGCATGAGCATTGTTCTTAACAAAATATTAAATTTAAAAAGATGAATATTATTTATTATACACTTAAAAGTGTGTATCAAACTGCTAGGCCTACTGTATGTAAAAATCACTACACCAGTAGTAGCTCAGAGTCTCAAAAAGGTTTGTAACCTCTGATTTAGAGTCTTTAATTAACCAACAATGCATGTCAGGACCAGAGAAAACCCAAGTGACCATCATTGTTAAAAACCTGAAAACTCCACACAGAGAAGGTCTGAGCCAAGATTCAAACTCAGAACCTCTCAACTTTTATCCAGACGTGCCACTGCGCTACCATGCTGTCATTTCTTTTACAGTCGTAAATTGGCTTTCCTCATTTTTATTGAGCAGTTAGTTTAGTCTCATAATTTTCAAAGTGTCCAGTTATCTTTAATTGTCTGCTGACACTGTCGCCAGAGACTGATTTTGCAGTAATTAAACATAGATATGGCAGCGCGGTGGTTGACATGTGGTTCGAGCATACAGTTTGCCTCACAGTTTCGAGGTTGTTGGTCCAAATCTTAGTTCAATGTAAGCAGCTGGGATTGACTCAATCTCACAGACTCCAGCTCACATTGAATATTTGCATTGCATAATATAGTAGCACATGGAAAAACATTTTTCACACGTCAAAGCCACTTTCTTTTATTCTTAATATGAGTATCACTTTTCATGAGTTTCCTAATGTGGAGGAGGACCCACGTTTCATTGTGTGCCACAAGTAGGGGCCCACTGGAGTCTCCAGATGCCTGCTCAATGGATAAACACAATATAGATAAGCCCCCTGACAGAACTAGGCCCCTCTGAATTATCACCCCACTCCTCCTGGCTAATTAAAATTTGCTTGTAACTTATGTCAGTCATTTCAAGGCTGACAATTCCCTAACCTCCCCCTCATTTTAATTTGTGGCACGTGCACATTTATTGTCAGGGAGGGGACTGATGCCCCCATTGGGATCACAGAAGGGCTTGTTTAGACTACTGCCAGGTTTGTACTGCCACTGGAGAAGGGTAGTACAGAACTGTGTGTCAAGCATGTTGAGCTACTGCCTGTGGGCAACATGAAAGAGAACTACCGTCTGACACGCTTGCGTGTGTTCACGTGTGTGGTGGGTGGCTGTGTATGTGTGTGAGCCAGACAGAGAGCCATAGGCAGAAACAGAGAAGCTGGTAATAGAATGACACTAACAAAATGTGTCTGTGGAAGAGGAAGAGTGACGATTTTCCCGAGATCAGTACGTGACTGGCTTGGCTCAGCTGGAGGAGCTTTTAGCCCATTTCGGAGCAGCCCGTAGGACAGATGCACTGCCCTGAGCCACAATCTGCGTCTCCCTTTCAATGACAAATGGCACAGCAAAAGAATATTGCATTATATATTAAGTACTAGCAGTCGGTAAGTAAGATACTGCTGCTAGCTGTCGCTCCCGAAGCAGACAGTTTTACAAGAGTCAAATAGATCCAGACAATAATAGCCTTCTTTGTTGCCTTTCTGTTGGCCTTTGCAGTAAGATGAATGAGGATGCCTTTTTCCCAATGTAACCTCTTCATCTTTGTTATGTTTTGGCTGGACTAAATCAAATTGATCAAATAATTATTCAAATTCAAATAAAATAGAATGGTAATGAGGAGGAAGTAGCTCATCTGTAAGGACTCAGGCTTTGGAGCCAGAAGGTCACAGTCAAGTCTTCCTGCGGACAAATTTTGAAAATGGCAACGAGTTGTTGGAAATTGCTCTTAAGCAAGGCACCATCTTCACCCCTGCAGCTAAGGAGGTGCAGCATTGTTTGTGTGCCTCTTCCACTCTTACATGGCTCTTTGTATGGCCCTATTTGTGGGGTCTGGTTTTCTGGGTGATGTGCAATACAGCAAGGTTTGAATTGTGCTCTGAGGGACTATCATGAATATGATAAAGAAAAAAAATAGAATCACAAAGAAACACCCACTGAAATTTTGAATGGGCCTGCCATCTTGTTGCAAACTGTGTGTACTGACATATGTGAAACACTTTCCCACCCCCATCGCGCTTGATTTGTATAACTTTTTCATTTTGCTCCCCAACAAAATTGAAAGTCTTACAGCACCCCTGTACTATTTCCAATGAGAACTGATACAATGGTTATATGCTAAGCGTTGGTAGGCTAACATCGAAGAAGATATCAACTTGATCAGAGACATTCATAATAAAAATTGATACAATGGCAATATGCTCACAATTGACCGGGTAACATACAGTAAAATATAAAAATATTAGTGGTGTCAGTTTAACACATTATTATCGGCATTAATTGAAATCAATTTTAATGGGATACATTTTTTTATCGTGAGATTAATGTGGCACCATATCACAGCGGATGCTATGTTGCTTTAAAATAAACAAAACAACAAGCGTGCTGCACAGGTCCACGTGCATGTCTGTTTGGCCAGCCACGGTTCGAGCGGATGGCAGCGCGGTAGACCAAAAACGGATACTTAAAGAGCTTATGTGAATGGAAAGTTTACTTTTAAAAAGTTGCCAGATGGTTCCATTGACAAGACCAAAGTTATCTGTCTTTTTGCAGTAGTGAACTGAGCTATCATTGAAGCACGTGGAGTCTGAAATACCACTTAATCGCCATGCACACGGCTGATGTAAGTAGTCCACCCCCTCGTTTAAGCCAGACAACTATGGAGAATTTCAAAGGGAAGAAAATGGATAACGCGTGTTCGGGAGGATAATCAGGCTGGATCAGTTTGGGGGTATATAGGGCACAGGATGGTGTATCGGTTAGAATACAGGAGGCAGGTGTCTTGAGGTAGGGCTCTTTAATGGGTATAGAAGGCAGGTTTGGGAGATGGGAGACAGATTGTAGGTGATGGGGTGGAAGGCAGGGGCAAAGGGCAAGGGCAGAAGGTACAGAAATGCAGATGCAGAAGGGAGATGCAGAATTCTAGGAAGGCTGATTCTAGGAAGGCAGATGCAGATTACAGAAGTGCAGAGTTTTTGGTCATGAACTCTGCCAATTTACGAACTTATAAGGAACGACCTTGAGCGAGGACACCACGACTCCATGAACCTGCGCACTCTTCCTGACTACTAAACTGCGCATGCGCAGGGAAGGCAGCGTCATCACATGCAGTTGAACAATTGCACAACAGGAGACAGCACGGTGGCACAGGCAAATTACTACTTACAATACTTAAATATATCAATGTCTCTGAGCCTTTAATACAACGCGACTAAGAACAAATTTGCTGCAGCCATAGCTAAATGTGTGGCTACTGCATGCAAGCCTGTCAACATTGTCCACAGCTAGACTCTTGCTGAAATCATTCGCATTGCATCTAACAACTCCACTACGAATTGTCAGCGAGAGCCACCATTACAAGCTATGTACAGAAATTGTATGAAGTGGAGAAGGCTAAGGTGCACCACACGTTGGAGAAGACACTGTTTCGGGAGAGAAATGAGAGACTAGGTTGATGAGCCTCTGGTAGCCTGACTGCTATGTTCAAAGCAAACTTGAGAAAATGAATTATTAAGCCATGGTTTAACTGCACTATCGGCTGAGTACAAGTTTACTTTAGATGTGCAGTATACTGTATAATTTTATATTGCCCTGTTTTGATTCCCTAAAAAAGGGCTGTTAAAGGAGCTGTTGTGTGACAATATATTTTTTCACTGTTATTGATGGACAGTTATATCGTGTGAGAGATTATGTGCACCAAGTGTGAATAACTGCTTCAAGTGAAAAATGTTCATGTAAAATTGAAAATTGAAATAGTTGTTTCAGTAAATATTTGCATTTTGCACAAAGAAAACTGATCCACAATTTCATGTTGATGAGAGCATGAAAATGGGAAAAATTTGAAAATCTAAATTGTTTCAGTAAATATTTGCATTTTGCACAAAGAAAACTTATCCACACTTCCATGTTGATGAGAGCATTAAAATGGGAAAAAATAGGACAAAAAGAAATCAAAGGAACTCTAGAATCGATAAAAATGTGTGATTAATTGTAATTGTGAGTTAACTACAACATTTATACATTTAATCGCGAATAAATATTTTCGTCGTTTGACAGCACTAAAAAATATAAATCCATGCTTTGTTGTGTGGTACGACATTCAAAAGACAAATGAGACTGAATAATATTGTAATGCACCAGTAAGACAGGGCCCACCGCATCATTTTATATGGCCCGCAAAAGCAAATCTTGTTCATCGCCTTCTATGATTCTTTGTAAAATCCAGCAAAATTTCAAATTGTCACTTGTAATAAATATAAATCTTAAGATGTTGCAGAATTTCTCAAATAACCTGAACAACTATAATAATTGACCTCTGATTTTAAAATGAATTATTTAGCTCCTCCCTCGAATTATTTAGCAATTTTTTGTTTATATGTAGTGATATGATGAGTCGATTAAACATTTACGTATATGGTTTCAGAGTCATAACTGCCCTCTGAGGGAAACCATAACTACAATTTGTCCTGCGACAAAAATTAGTTTGATGCCCATCCCGTAATGAAAGAACTGACTTTGTTACTTGGTGCAATTTTGTCGATTTTAGGACGGGTTTTCATGTGACACGTAGTAGGCTGTTGATTGACTGCACTTGCTTGTGTTTAATCCAAAATGGCAGCTCTTCACAGAATGACTCGGTGTCGGTATTTCAATGAGAGAGTCCTCCAATTTATTGTTCTTCTAGGCAAAACATTGCAGATAATAAACCTCAAGTCACTTCTGAGCACGGCCAGACTTTGATTAAAAACAAACAAAAAAAAGCAGCGACAGTGCTGCGTCAAAGGAGGGTGGTACTCAGCATTTTGGTGTCCAAGTCGCACAAATAGTATAGACAGCAGACATAAGTGGCTGCAAACTCTCGTGCTCTCGCAGATGTGAAACTCCTACTAGAGGTTTGTCACTAGGACACATCATTCTACATTTTGTAATTGCACTACTTGGAGCTTTATGTGAGAACATACTTGTTTATGGTGAAAATTAAGCTTAACTATTGAAGTTAAAATAAACTTCCTCCCCTTGCATGTAAAAACAGTATGGATGCAAATTCATACTGTTTAAAAAATTTTAAATAAAACAATGTTCTAACTCAAATCGTTCAAGTTCAAGAAAAAAAAAATGAAAACAGACATTTAAAAACTGCAAAAATATTATCAAAAAATATGTCATATTAAACAAAATATTAGTAGAAAATAATTACTCCAAATCGCTATATATATATACTACAAACAATATTCTAAATAATACATGGAAGAAACAATAGTATGGCAAAAAAGGTTGGGGGCCCCTGTTCTAAATAATACATGGAAGAAACAATAGTAGAAATCATGGTCAATATCATATCAGCCCACTGGCTTTTCTCAGAAATATATTCAAAAATGCTTACACTTACACTGCATCTTCTACGGAAGTCCAAAAGACTCAAAATTAAATATGTAAAAAACAATACAGTCAAACCTCGGTTTTCGAACATCTCTGTTCTCGACCAAATCGGTTTTCGACCAAAAATTTCGAGTTTTTTATGCCTCGGATTCCGACCGAAAATCGGTTCTCGACCAAACTGAGCTCACTTGAATGCGCCACTTGACTCCTCTCGCCTTCCTAACACGAGGAAGTGACGCTTCCTCAGGTAGATGAGGAAGTGACGCTTCCTCATGTGGCGTTCCATTGTGAGCAGATGTGTACAATAAAGATTTTTTTTTTTTTTTTTAAAAGAGCTTGGTTTCGGTTGTCAAACAAATCGGTTTTTGAACAGCCTTCTGGACCGGATGATGGTCGAAAACCGAGGTATGACTGTATTTTGAAATAAATACCATTTTGATAAACAGCAGACAAATGTATAAAATACCCGTTAAATTGTAAAATAAGGTAATATTATCACGAAATGTGCTTTGTTATTCTTTCACATCTTCCATAAATCCATTGTCTGAGCTGATTAACCTCACGAGGGTCGCGGGCATGATGAATCCTATCCCAGCCGTCTTCCGGCATTAGGCGGGGTACACCCTGAACTGGTTGTAATCCAGTCGCAGACATACAACCATTCACACTCACAATCACACCTTGGGGCAATTTTAGGGAGTTCAATTAAACTCCTATGTATGTTTTGCGAATGTGAAACTGCCTGAGTGCACTCGATGTTCTTTAACTATCTTGACATTTTGATAAGAAAAATTGGTTAATTTGCGCAAAAACTAAACAAATTACCTGACTTAACGTCAGTGTGTTTCATCAGAGATTCAACCATGTCCTTAGTGTGACCCCTCCACGGCATACTGACCTGCATCACTTGTTTTCTTACAAACAATTAAACACAGTTGTTCTCACCTTTGCTTTAAAGGGCACTATATGGTTGATGGACAAGCAGAAGCTTTCTCACAGAAGTCTCCAAAGGTGGATAAAGTGGGCACAGATGCCTGGAAAACATTTGCCCTTCATGCAGGCCTTTTCTGGTCACAAGCACGACAGCATCTCAGTGGAATTGTGAAAAGCTCGAGAGAACTACACCATCCTGATCTTCCCACAGCAAAGCTGAATATCTTCGAAAAGAAAAAGATACACTAAGTCTAATTTAAAAAAAGGAAATATATATATATATAAAAAAACATAAACAACTACAAAACATTTCACACCAAATTTACCAGGGAGTTTGAATCCTTGCTATATTAGTTTCTGTAACAAAAAGATACTTATATTGTTTTGCGTTTGCAATGCAGCGTAGGCTCCCCCACAAGTAAATTAGGCAGTTGACAGACCGAATTACTGCAGCACACCTAAAATGTAGGTGGTGCTACGAAAAAAAACCCAAACTGAGCTATCAATAAAATATTTGTGCGCCGATAGTGAATATATGTATCTAATGGAATGAAACATGAAGGAAATACAGAAGATACTGCTTGTGGCTAAACTTACCTAAATACATCAAGTTCCATTTCATGTACATTCGTTTATTATATGTTGCTTTTAAAAGGCTTCTGTAATATGCCAACTGGCAGAACAAAGTCCTTGTCTACACACAAAAACAATTGACGTGGTGACCAATTACACGGGAGTAAAGCTACTTGACATGACCTTGTTCAGACAATCAAGTCTACATTTTAGGCGGTAGTCACTGACTGAAGAACTGACGGAGAGATATACTCAAGTTTTAGCCAGGACCCGCCCCACTGCAATGATTGGATGCAAGATATGCGCTGCTGCACAATGATTGGCTGTATTCAGATAGGACACCTCTAGTATCTGTATCTGAGTTTTGTGTCGCAGCATTTTTATAAACCCTCCAACCCTTAAGTTATTTCAGAAAATTGGTTGATGTTCACACATTTCTCTTCAGAAGAAAAAGTCAGGATTTCCCAGGCAAAAAGTCGAATGAAAATACAAAGATGCTTGGCATATAACGAATACAACCATTTTGCATATTAAAAACTTGTACGATGAACTTGTGCCAAAATGTGAGGTGTGAGACAATTCAACAGAGACCCAGTGTCCTACATTTTGATCAACATGACATTAGAACCCCTGCCTGAGTATATCAAGGTGGAAGCGTTTCTGTGTCCCAATGATGCGAGGTGCTGAGTTGCATGGACCTTATGCCCCAGGCAGGGTTACCAATGGAAAAACAGGTTCTTGATGAGGGTATGATTAATAGACCCCACATCGTTTTCCCTTGCCCAGACGCAGGTCACCGGGGCCCACCTATGGAGCCAGGCCTGGAAATGGGGCTCAATGGCGAGCACCTGATGGCCGAGCCGACACCCAAGCGGCCCGGCCGGGCTCAGGAGAAAATGACAGCATTGGTCCACCACCTGTGGGACGGGCCAAAGGGGTCCGTTGCTGTGTGAGCGAGATGGCAGCCAACGCCAGAGACTGTTGCGGTCTGATCCCCAGTGAGAGGAGCTGGCTAAAACCAGAAGACTTTGTATACTTATGTCAAGTCTTTGTCGATCATGGTTGCTTGTTACTGCAATATGAGTGTAGCTCACACTACCGAAGACAAATTCCTTGATCGTTTTACATACTTGGCCAATAAAGATGATTCTGATTCTGAAGTAACACAATATGAAAATTGGACAAGTAGTTAAAAGACATTCAATTCTGATATCAGAAATGTACCAAAGGAACAGACAAAAACTAGAAAAGTGCCCATGTGAGGTGTATGAGACAAAACCTTCAAAATTTGAAGTAAGATGACAGAATATCCTGATAGGACAAGCTAGATCGCAAGCTACAGATGAGCAGTGGAGAGCGTCCTCACCACCAACATGGCGGTGTGGCAGAGCGGTTGCTGGGCTGCAGAAAGGAAGGCTTTTCAAAGGCTGCCCAGAAGATTGAGGGGAGCAGCCTCCACACAAACACAGACATTTTCCCCAGCAGATGCAGAAAGAGGGCTCTCCGCATAATCAAGGACCCACCCACCCCACACGCCCTCTTCCATTCCCTCCATTTAGGCAGGAGGCTACAGACAGCAGTACCACGCCAGGCTGATGAACAGCGTCTTTCCACAAGCTGTTAGACTGTTCAACTCAAACAGTGCTCTGTCGCCCTGACATCAGCCCCCCACCATGCCCATTCCTGCCTGCACTTTATTCTTGAACACTCTTTTCTTTTTGTCAAGTACAAAATTACCTTGTAAATATCAAGTGCAATTTAAGGCACTTGCATTTTCTTTCTGATGCACCAACACCGTTGCTTCATGCATCTTTGAACATGTTCCAACTGCGAATAGACATCGCTCTCTATCATATTTATTTTATGTTATTTTGTTCTATATTTATTTTCACAAGTCTGGACTAACCTGGCACTTGGAATATGATGATAAAATTCTTTGAATTCTATCACTGAGCAAAACAGTTGCGGAGGTCAATACAAAAGAGAGTCAACCAAAAACTATCCATTTGTTAAGATTTCTTTATTTATAATATATAAAATTATTGAAACCGTTGTGTCAAGATGGGCGGCCCGGTAGTCGGGTGGTTAGCGCGTTGACTTCACAGTGCAAAGATCAATTCCAGCCCCGGCCTTCCTGTGTGGAATTTGCATGTTCTCCCCGTGCTTGCGTGGGTTTTCTCTGGGTCCTCCGGTTTCCTCCCACATTCCATAAACATGCATGGCAGGCTGATTGAACATTCAAAATTGTCCCTAGGTGTGAGTGTGGGCACAAATGGTTCGTTTCTGTGTGCCCTGCGATTGGCTGGCAACCGATTCAGGGTGTCCCCCGCCTACTGCCCGAAGACAGCTGGGATAGGCTCCAGCACCCACCGCGACCCTAGTGAGGATCAAGCGGTTCGGAAAATTAATGAATGAATGTGTCAATATGCTAAAAGGAAAAAAATAAACTCAAAATTGCCTTTACTGTTCTCTAAAATTAAGCACATTACTTGAAAAACAATGTTCTCATTTCATGCGCCAGATTTGATTTTGTAATGCACTACTTTCATCGAATAAATGAGAAAACATTAAATAGTTGTTCTCTTAAGTTTGATTACCCTCGCAAAATTGGTAAGATGACCATAAGACTGTTAGAAAAAAACGGTGCTAAATTTGTACCCAGGGGTACAGATTGATTTCAAAGTGTACTGTTCAGACCAGGGATGGGCAGCATGGGTAACATAAACACACTATACCGATAATTGTAACAACCATTTGACAGAAAAAAAATCATTTATTGTATCTCGAGAACGGAAAAGTAGACAAAAAGTACGGTTGTACACATTTTTTGTAATTTACAAGAAAAACCCTGATTGCCAGTTGGTTTTAAAGTGCCAAAAGTGCAAGTTCAAATCTCGGATCAAGATCAATCCGTTTACTGTTTTATTTATTAATTTTTTTTTTTAATTTAAACTGCATTCCATAAAAGAATGGGCCCTTTTGAACACACTGTTTTGATCAGAGACGAAGACAACAGCAGCCTCAGTCTGTCACTGAGACAGACCCAACACAACAGACGCTATCAAGGACACGTGAATACTTTATTCGCATTTAATAGCACTCTCCTTGGTTTGTAAGGTGTAGGCAGGGATGAAATTTAGATTTTATATGCACATGAGTAAATGGTTTAAAAATGTGTTTCTTTATAAATCTCGCTTAATCTTAAAATGCATTACTATATTTTTCAATACCAATTAATTGTTAAAGTTTTGTGCCTTTGTACAATCAGTGGGATCAGTTGCAATGCATACTGTATATGTGAATGATAAAAGTAAATTGCACATTTATCTCAGGAAATCCAAGGTGCTTAATGAAATGTTTTGTAAAAGATATGTTCATTAAATTTCAACATTTTCAGAATGTTCTTGTGCTTCTTTAGACCAAAACAAAGACATTTTGTTTGGGTT
>NW_017842057.1:3094365-3145004 GCF_001891065.2 Hippocampus comes | reverse complement strand
GGGGTACCCGACGCTCCCCCCCCCCCCTCAAAAAACAACCCAGAAATCAGGAAGTTGGCAAATACTGTACTTTTTTCACAACACTCTATTTGTATGAACAATGGCAACTCGATAAAGAGTATTTTGAAACATTTTCGAAGAGATCAATTGCTAATCTTACCTCATAATACACACATTTTTTGGGTTTTCTTAGGTGGACTTTCAGGATGCTGAGGCCAGGACAGTAGCAGAGCGAGAACGAGAAACTGAGAGACAAAGGAAAATGGAGAGGATATACAGCAAGAGACTGAAAGCAGCCATGAGAGATATGGAGGGTAAATGCAAAGTACTGTATTTCCCACGACCAGAAGATGCACATTAGAGTCTTACATTTTCTCCAAAATGGACGGGGCATCTAATAAATGCGGGTCACCTATGCACCAAAAAAATCTGTGAATGCTGTTGTTGCACAAAAGGTTCTGTCAGCTCAACAGGACCTAAACCACTCAAGGGCGCTACCGCCAATGCCCACCAAGTGCTGCAAACGAGCCAACAGAATACTGTGATCCACTGTATCAAATGCTGCAGTTAAATCCAATAGAACTAGACACACGTAGTCTCCAGTGTCATTTGCCAGCAGGATGTCATTAGTAACGCGTAACAGGGCTGACTGCGTGCTATGCATCGTCTTGAAACCTGACTGGAAGACCTCCAAGATGTTATGTTCATCCAAGAAAGATTTCAACTGCATGTGCACCACTTTTTCCAAAATTTTTGAAATGAAAGGCAGTTTGGAAATGGGCCTGAAGTTTGCCAGCACATCTGGATCAAGACCAGGTTTCTTGATCAAGGGTTGGACCACAGCATGTTTAAACTGTTGGGGAACTATCCCAGAAGAGAGGCTGCTGTTGATGATGTCCAAGTCCGATGCACCAACACTCGGTAGAACCTCCCGAAAGAAATGTGGGGGGAGAAAGTCGCAGGGGGAGCCAGATGGCTTCGTCTGGCGAACTACATCCTCCAAAAGCTTCAAGGACACAGTTTCAAAAGAATTTAGCACAGCTGAACACGAATTGTGGACAGAGGGGTCAGATGCGGTATCAGAGACCGAAGTCCTAGCTGTAGAGACCTTATCAATGAAAAACTGAAGGAATCTGTTGCACATCTCGGGTGAAGAATCCGAGCAAGAAGGCAGAGGGGGTTTTAGTACAGAATCTATCGTTTTAAATAGTGCGCGTGTGTTGTGACGGTTAGCTTGAATAAGGTCCGACAGATATTCTCTTTTGGCCTCTTTTACTGTGAGCTGGTAATTACGCCAGCAGTCTTTCCAAATTTGATAAGAGACCTGCAATTTGTCTCTTTTCCACTTGCGTTCAGCTTTGCGACACCCCTGCCTAGCTGCGCGAGTTTTGTCGTTAAACCAAGGCTCGAGTTTAGGTTTTGGGAGCACAGCTTTTGAAGGAGCCACCAAATCCAGGATGGCACGGCATGATGAGTTGAACCAAGAGGTGAGTTCCTCCGTGTTAGACGAGGGTACGCAAAGGTTATCAAAGGCATCAGCGAACCGACTAGCAGTGCGAGGGTCAAAAATTCGGCGGTTGCAAGTAGGAGCGGGAGATTTTACAGCAGTACGCGATAAGACTACGTCAAATAAAACTGCCATGTGATCAGAAATCCCATTTTCAATGACTTCTAGATTTGACACCGGTAGACCATAAGCAAGGACAAGGTCTAAAATATGTCCTTGTTCATGTGTCGGGCTGGTCACATATTGCACGAAATTAAAAGAGTCGATAAGTCTTAAGAAGTCCTTTGCTAGTGGTTTTTCCAGGCAGCATACATGGATATTAAAATCCCCCATTAGGAGGATATGATCATATCTCAGCCTGATTTCCGCAAGAAAGGTTGAAAAATCGCTTAAAAAGTCTTTGTTGTATTTAGGAGGACGGTAAATGACAGCGCACAGCACCGGGAAAACACGACCGACTTCAAAGACCTAACGCGGAAGAGATTAGCCGGCACATTCGCCAAGAACGGCGGTAGCGTCTTTTCACCCCCGTCTTGCCAAAACGCGGCCGAATCTCCGACGTGTTGTTGAATCAATAACAACGACTGGCGATCGTAAACCAATCGGGACGCTGTTAGGAAGGTAACAAGCATTGCGAAAAGGAAAAAAACCCGAAATAGCAGGAGCGTCGCCGAACACACTGGCGCACTGTCCGCCATCTTGGATCATCATTTTGGTTATTTATGGCAGAGTATGGTATAATTTTAATGGTCCGGCCCACTTGACATCTACCGAGGCCGTAAAATGAGTTTGACACCCCTGTTCGAGAGGGTGCAACACAGAAATGTGTACCTTTTTTCTTTTTTTCCGAGATGGCGCCGCAGGCTTGGCTGCCTGTACAGCAGCATCTTTCCCTGTTTGAGTTTCTTTTTGTCATTTTCTTTCTTTCTTTATTTATTCTCCCGATTTTGTTTTGTCTGTTTTTGTACCCCAAATCTATGGGTGGGGGGGATGGGCATCTTCATTTCTGCTCATCTTCATTATTTTCTTTGACTGTTCGACATTTACTGTGGCCGAAGACCTCTCTCACACACGTGACCCAATTGTTTACAGTAGGGAGCAGCTGTTAGCTTGGCGGGCTACTGGACGGCGACAAACCAGACATCCCCCGTAAATTGAGGAGGAGGAAACGGGGTTGTCGGGCTGGGAAGGAGCGCCACAGAAGGAGAAGATATGAACATGTTCTCCCGTCCATCATCATGGGGAATGTAAAATCGCTTCCTAACAAGATGGACGAGCTAGCGGTGCTGACCCGACATCAGAGGGAATACCGCGAGGCGAGCCTGCTGCTATTCACGGAGTCATGGCTAACTGCGGTGATCCTGGACACACACGCCGAGTTGGAAGGCTTCCAACTCGTACGATCGGACAGGACGGCAGCGAGTGGTAAGCAGAGAGGAGGAGGACTGGCCGTGTTTGTGGATCACAGATGGTGTAACCAAGGACACATCACGATCAGAGAGCAACTCTGCAGCCGGGACATTCAGCCATTAGCCGCAGGCTGCACTAACTCCTGAGGGAATTCTTACACGTCATCGCTGTGACGGTGTATGTTCCCCCGCCGGCTAATGGCGATGCAGCGTGTGATGCCCTGATGACTGTCGTGAACAGACTGCAAACACAGAGCCCCAACGCCCTGCTGATTATCTCTGGGGACTTCAACCATGTCTCTTTGTCTTCCTCCGACCAACCTTCACCCAGTATGTAACCTGTGCCACCAGACACAATAACATTTTGGACTTGTTTTTTGCCAACACCAATGAGGCATATACACCCCACCACCTCCCCCCTCTTGGAAGAGCAGACCACACCATGGTGCATCTCCAGCCTGTGTGCACAGCCAGCCAGCTGTGACCCGCATGGTCAGAAGATGGTCCACTAAGGTTGAAGAGGCTCTGCGAGACTGCTTTGACTCAACCAGGTGGGAGCTCTTCAGTGAGGTTCATGGGGAGGACATTGATTCACTCACCGACACCATCATGGACTACATAAACTTTTGTGAGGAGAACACCGTACCCACCAGGACTGTGCTGTGTTTTTCCACCAACAAACCATGGATTACTCCCGACATAAAGGCCCTCCTGGAGGAGAAGAGACGGGCTTTTGTGTCGAGAAACAAAGAGGAGCTGAAGGCCGTGCAGATCCAGCTGAGGACAAGAATTAGAGAGGGGAAAAGGCCTACAGGGTGAAAATAGAGGATCAGCTACAGGCCAGTAATGTCGCTGGTGTCTGGAGAAGCCTGAAAACCATTTCAGGCCACAAAAGCCCAAAGACAGAGACTGTGAAAGACAAGGACTGGGCAGACGAGCTAAACCGGTTTTTCAACCTGTTTGACCGGACGTCTGTCCCTCCCCCCAACCATCACCCCCTGCAGCTGCCCTCACTACTGCCCCTCACCGTGGACCTCCCCTGCACCCCTCCTCTCACGACCAGCTTCCAACACCAAACAACTGCCCTCTCAACAAACACCCCACCTCCATCCCCCAGCCTGCCTCCTGGCTCTTGCCTGACTGTCACGACAGCTCAGGTGAGGAACCAACTGGGGAAGAGGAAGGTGAGTAAGGCACAGATCCGGAAACCATAATTTCCCGGCTCTTCAGGACCTGCTCCGACCAGCTGTGTGACATGGTCCAGCACATGTTCAACCTGAGCCTGAAGCTGGGCAGAGTTCCACAGCTGTGGAAAACTTTGTGCCTGGTCCCAGTGCCCAAGACCCCCCACGCGAATGAGCTCAACAGCTACAGACCGGTGGCGCTGATGTCTCATCTGATGAAGACGCTGGAGAGACTCGTCCTCGCCTACCTGCAACCACTTGTGAGCTCGTCACTGGACCCGCTACAGTACCAGCCCGGCATCGGTGTGGAGGATATCATGCTCTACCTCCTCCATTCGCTGCTGTTACACCTGGAGAAGGCTGGGAGCACTGTGAGGATCGTGTTCTTTGATTTCTCCAGTGCCTTTAACACCATGCAGCCCAACCTACTGGGGGACAAACTGCAGCACGCCAGAGTGGACCAACACCTCATATCTTGGATTACAGATTACCTCACAATCTTGCCACAGTATGTGAGGGCACAGAGCTGAGTCAGACAGGCTTCTCTGCAGCATCAGGGAACTGCAGGGGACTGTCCTGGCTCCATTCCTGTTCACTCTCGACACCTCGGACTTCGGCTACATCACTCCAACCTGCCACATTCAGAAGTTCTCTGATGATTCCGCGATCGTCGGTCTCATTACAGACGGAGATGTTCAGGAGTACAGGGGACTGATGGAGGACTTCGTGGACTGGTGCCTGAAGAATCACCTCCAGATCAACCAAGAGAAAACTAAGGAGTTGGTTGTGGATTTATGCAGGAAACAGTTCTCACCTGCACCGAAGAACATCCAGGGTACGGACATAGAGAGGGTGACCTCCTACAAGTACCTGGGTGTTCTTCTCACCAATAAACTAGACTGGTCTACCAACATGGACGCTCTGAACAGGAAGGGACAGAGCCTTCTCCAGTGCCTTCAACACCATCCAGCCCAACCTACTAGGGGACAAACTGCAGCACGCCGGAGTGGACCACCACCTCATATCCTGGATTACAGATTACCTCACAAACCGTAATTTGTGAGTATAAATACTCAGAAAGCTAAGGTCTTTTAAGGTTCAGGGGTCACTCCTTAAGACCTTCTATGGCTCTGTGGTGGCTTCAGCCATTCATTATGGCTTAATCTGCTGGTCAGGCAGCATCTCAGCCCGCGCCAGAGAGAGACTGGACTGACTGGTCAGGAGGGCCAATTCTGTCCTGGGCTGCTCCCTGGACACGCTGGAGGAGGTGGGCAACAGGAGGATGCTATCTAAGCTAACAGCTATGATAGACAGACCTTCTCACCCCCTCCAGGCCACCCTGACAGCACTGGGCAGCTCCTTCAGCCAGAGATTGATACACCCGCGCTGCAAGTAGGAGAGGTACCGCCGCTCGTTCCTGCCGACTGCTGTCAAGCTACTGAATAAATGCACCTGAAAACCTGCACTTTCCGCCACTCACCCACTGTAAATAGCACAGCCACCTGATGCAGAACATACACAGTTGCATAAATGCTTATATCTTATATTTTGTATTTTTATATTGCGTTCTGTACTGTGTCCAGTTCATTTTTTAAAACTTATTTTGTGCATGCAAATATTTGTTTTTCTACTTTTTGTACTTCTTCCCTCTGAACTTTGCTGCTGTACATTGCAAATTTCTCCATTGCATGTTTTTGAAATGTGGGAGGAATCCAAAGTCCCCAGAGAAAACCCATGCAGGCACGGGGAGACCATACAAACTCCACACCTCTGCATTGTGGATGTGCTAACCAGTCGCCCACCGTGCTGCTTTATTAAATATTTATCTTCAGGCTAAGGTAGAACACATGACAAATGTCATTTTCCCAATGTGTTGCTGGATAAGAAGCAGACTGTGAGAATTTGGCAAAAAAAAAAAAAAAAAAATAGACAGCCTAATCTGAAGCTCCACTCGGTCTAATTGTATTTGCTGTCAGCCTGAGCCAAACTGCAATTATCAGGCTGACTGGTGCCTACAGACCATAATTGCTTTGTTGTTCAATTATTTCATGTGACTGTGGTAATTTACTTTATTCTATTAAAATATGCCAATTAGACATTTAATTACAGTTTTCACTGTATCACTTTTCACTGTCACTGGAAAGATGTAATGCTGTTATTAGCAGAGAGCCCAAGGATGGTTTAATAATTCCCTGGCATTTCTGTGACTGTTGGAATTAATATGTAAAGGAAAAGAAAATTGCACATGGTGACTTTTGCCATCTTGGGTTTGTCACTAAATATTGAATATAATGGCAATTGCAATTAAAACAATGCAAATGCTTAACACTGGACACAGTTTATACAGCGAGGATATGATTCAGTATTATTGAATTCAATTCAAACCTTTATTTAAATTTTTTGAGAGCATTGAGGGCATGACCTCATTTTCAATTATGTCAAGAGTACCGTGACAGAAACAAAACAACAGGGAAAACAATAACTGTTCCATTTTAAAGCAAATAAGTTCTTCAACATAAAGTATTATCTAAATGTGTTGAGTTTGAGTGTCTGTTGTAGAGAATTTCCGCTAGCTGAAGCATAAACACTGAAAGCAGTTTTACCAAGTCCAGTCTTAGTCCAATAGAGAATGTGGAGCAGTAAAAAAATCACTTGAACATATTGGGTGAGTTTTTTGAGATCAGTTTAATAAATTGGTAAAATACCTTGCATTACATGTATTTTGCCAAATGAAGACTGTCAGGCGTCCACAATTTTCCAGGCATAATTAGATTCCACAAACGTAGGCACAGACAAGAGATTTTACCAAAAAATATTTACCAAAGAATGCAAGACTGACAAAGTACAACGAAGGACGCTGGTAACAAAGAAAATGGGAAAAGGTGAAAACAAACCAAAAATGTTTGCCAAAGGCAAGGAACAAGAAAAACATAAATTGCTTGCAAACTCAAAAGTAAGGAATTCCAATATGCGAGAATACAAACCAAAATAGTGTATGATAAGAACTACTTAAATGATACGATACTCAGAAAAAACGTGGCAAGAGGCTATGATGCAAAATATCAAGAACGTCTAGAGAATTCAGCACTTGGACACAGAGTCGTGAGCGAGGATAATAATCCGACAGTCAGTGGTTGGTGTGGCCTGCCTTATAAAGCAGGCTGGTAACAAGGCCAGATTCGAGACATGTGTGACTTGTGAGGTAACGCCCACTCGCCAGATGGAGACTGAAACAAAAATCAAACAAGACAGGATGTGCCCATTCTGCCTTCTGATGTAAAGTGTGGATGGAGTAACTGTCAGCGGTAATAAATGTCTGCAGATAATGTGTCATCATCAAAAACTTTTCTTTACGATGTTAATTTCCTTTGTCAATTGGTTTTGGGCGTGTTTATAAAGTGCCCTATCTCCACTTCTAAAGGCAACCTGTTTCGCTTTGCTAAATTGCCCGAGTTTGGCAGTGACCCAATGGATTATTATTGTTGAAGAATCAGAAAGACTTTGTTGGTACACACATCTCCTCACAGAAACTGATGTATGAAGTTTACAGTGACTGGTCCAGGCTGCCAGTTGAAGTCTCAAAGATGCCCCAGTCAGTGCAGCCCAAGCATTCTTGTAGTGCCAGCTTTGCGTCATCGGTCCATCTTTTCACAGTCTTGACAACCTGTTTTACACATTTGAGTCTGCTACTGTATGTAAGGATTAAGTGTATTAAACAATGATCAGAAAAGCCCAATGTTGAATTGGCAAGAGAACGGTATGAGTCTTTAAACGTTGTGTAAATCTGGGAAGTTCTTGGTTAAGTTGTGTTGTATTAAAATCACCCAAAATGATAAGGGGTGACTGGATGCTTCAGCTTGAGTTTATTTACTTGGTCAGCCAGCGTTTGTAGCGTTGTTCGTATGAAACAGGAGAACTCATGTGGTCAGTTGAGACACAGCGACTCCAAGTCTGGGCTGCAGTGTTCATTGAGCTTCGTGACATCAGTGCACCATGCTTCATTGATAAAAAAGCATATTCCACCACCTTTTGAATTCCCTGATAGCTGCGTGTCGCGGTATGACAATACAGAATTAACAAATGTTTTTCTTTTTTAATGGAGTCTGACTGTCTGAATGAACAACTGTTGACTCCAGGAGTCAACAGTTGTTCATTCTTAAATTCACATTGTGTTGAACAGAAAACTTTTTTCTTGCCTAGAAAAAAAGGTAAATTGCTTTAAAAAAAAAAAGAAAAAAAATAAAGCTCTGCTATTTTGTAATTTTAAGAGCAATAATTGTGCAGACCTCAAAGGTCAAAGACAAAACTCAGGGCTGTTTTGTAAAAACAGACAAAAACCATCGCTGACAGATTATACACATTGCATAGTATCTTGATATAGTTTTAAGCTTATAGGCCATTTCTCCTAGGTTACGTACACCATAACGGAAGTTAATTCAATTTAGCATGTATGATTTTCTCTCCAGACACATTTTAATCATCTTGCTCTTTTACTGTTCAGAGTTGGAGGTTCTCCACTTTGACGTGGTTCCAGCCAGCTGTCTGTGAAAAGTGTAATTGATCACCCAAACACTTAACCGGTAATTGCAGTCTTAAACCCATAGCTGTGTAAATTTTAGGTTAGCTTCCCTTCGTGAGTATGACACTTGTCATAGCCACGACGGGTGATGATTGCCAACTTAGGAGTGACTCTTTGATGTGTTAAGGTGCACTAGTAGCCACCTGAAGATGTTGCTAGCTAGCTGCTTCTGCTTAAGTAGCAAAGAGCTTCCCTTGACCTCTGACTACCCGCATAGGCGAAATGAGCCCAAGAGATTCCCCCTACTTTCTGACATGAGTTCAGCGAAGCTTTTTTGGACCGTCTCGGTGGTTCTTCTTCATCTGCTACTTTCTTTTGACGGTTGTCTCGGCATTTTTCACCCTCTTTTAGATTTTTAAATAAGTCTGTTTTGAGGGGCCAGTCATTCAGTTGTGCTATTAGATGTGTCTTAACAAGGTGCAATATATAAATTTTGACCCATAAACAGCAATGGGACATTGACATAATGACAATGTGACCATCATAAACAACTACAATTAAAACACCTCTCATAAACCTTTATGCATGACACATGAGGTCCACATGACAGCATGTGACAAAATTATATTATTTCAACCATACCTCTCTGCGCGGCGTCTGCATTGCCCATATATTTTTGCACCATGCACCTATGAAAATCTGAAACCTACACGGATGGTAAAAAGAATGGCGGACGAGCAAAAGCGGTGCATTAAAAACAGTGCTTTCCTCCCAACTTCATGAATATTGTCAAACATCATCATGACCATGTGAGGGTTAATAGAAAAAAAAGGTTCTAATTCTATCGTGGTGAAGTGTTGTTCATATGTGCTAGATGTACTTCACCGCTTCCTACAGTTTGGGAGAATATCGACAGACAAGTGGGAGAAAGGCAGACAAAGTCAAAAAGGTTACAAAAGTTGTGCCATCCGAATTCTGCACTTCTCATTTTCGTGCAAAACATATTTGCTTCAAGCATAACTCAACATTAACTGTATGCAAAGAAAAGCACAAGCATGCCCGTGACCCCACTGAGAACAGGCGGTGAAGAGAATGGACGGACAGACGGATGGATGGATGGATGTTCACTTTAATGAAGATAAGCATAAATTGATTGCAGCAAATCTCAATTCTCAAAAATTAGGCATCACCATTACTCAATAATGCACCGATCTGATCCCAAATTCAGTTTAACATGTGTGGGACCCATTCAGGCTGATGATTTTCGCTTGGCTACAATTCTTGATGGGGGATCGCATGCACTTCAGAGATGGCCCTCGCTTTACACAGCATAATTACGTATAACTGCCCCCTCAAAACAGACTTATTTAAAAATCTAAAAGAGGGTGAAATATGTGCTGTAATGGTTGACTCTTGGGATATTTTGATGGAGGCATGTTACAGATATGTTATTAAGAAACATGGGAACTGCTCTGAATTGTTGAGAAAAATATGTCTCATTTAAGTGATGGTCAAAATAGATTGGATGACAACATAATTTTGGGGTTTCTGGTTTCTAAACAACAGGAAATAGCAGGGTTTTTACTTCTTCTGTTACTGACATATGTTATTATGAAAACTGTCAAGCCTTTGACAGGTGGTTGCAGTCATTAAATATTGATTCATATATCAAATGTCAAGACATGCAAACATCAGAATGAACATTGACCATTTGACAGAGAAATCTATGAGCAAAATGGTATCATGTTTAAAGTTTCATTTCATTTAGGCATGTCTAGACGTTTGGGTCCGTATTCAGCGCCCCAAAATGCCTGTGCGCAAAGGTGTCGGCCGTTTGGGCGGAGGGCTTTTGATGTCCACAGTAATCACGTCAAAGCAAGGGAGCGAACGGATGGAAGAAGGCTAGACTCGGTCACAAAGTGGGAATAAACAATTTGGGAACGAAGTGTTGTAGAACATCAAAAAGACGGTTTGGGAACAGGTGTCGCACCCGGGCGGACATTTGTCATCTGCGAAGTCTGCAACTTGCTTATTCCTTGTAGACCAGACTGGAAGGTGTCAATGTATCTGTGGTTCAAAGCTTAAACCAAGGTAGTCAGATCACTACCAAGGGGTCGGACTGGGGGCGTGGCATGCAAATATCGGGGGCAGTGTTTTTCTTGTATTTTGCCTATGTAAACAATAAAAGTCCGGCAGGAGCACAGGGATCTCGAAGTGTGATCACGGTGCAACTGCTGTCGTTTGCTCTTCGAGATCCGAATCCGCCGATAAGACAACCTTCCCTGTGTGTCAAGTCATTTGTTTAACTTTGTCTGGGTAAAAAACTCTTGACACCATTCTGTATTAGTGGTGGGACTTTGGCACATTAATTACGATCACTTCATTGCAAATGAATCCATTTTTTAAAATGGGCTCATTTTAATCATAGTTTGATTTCCAAACATTGCGGAACGATTCTCAGTGTTAGAACATTTGTCTTTTTATAACTTCTTGATAGATAGATAGATAGATAGATAGATAGATAGATAGATAGATAGAGACCAGACATTCACACAACATTATTTTACTCTGCAGTGGAAAAGCAGCATGTGTACCTTTTCCATTGTTTTATGATTTCACAATTCACAGTTGGTGTTGGTTCCATTGTACTTTTTGTCACGTTTTACTTTTTCATTTTTTCAGCTGTAAGTCTATGTGGTAGTGTGGGCAATCCATTTTTCGTGTGACTCAGATATGGCACCGGCAGCATTAAGCCCACCATTTGAAAACCACTCACTCTTTTACTCCATTTGGAAGCAGCGCACCCACACTTTATACCATTTGGAAGACAGAGCATTACAGACATGGCAATATAACAAATGCTGGAATAAATATAGTAACATTTAAAAAACAGTCAACACGTTTTTAAAAATATTTATTAATTGATTTAGTGAGGATGCAAATTAAGCCTGAAATTATTTACATTCGTGCGGCTGAAAGGGTAAGTGTTAAATTCAGATTTTCTTTCATATTAAAATTATAATTTTTTTTTAACATGAAAAACAGTGCATCTATGAGAAACAAAAACAAGGAAATATGGCAGTCAGTCAGTGGCGGTGACATTTTCAAGTCATTTACATGTACTGTACATTAAGTGTTGGGTGGTGCATTTGTTAATGTATGCAGTGCACTTCACGGCAAAGGTTACCATGGAAGCCAAAAGGGAACTACCAGTAATGTGTTTTTGCATGAGCATGAGCTCAGAAAAGTTCCAGAACTGAAATACAGTACATTTGTAATATTTTGTAAAAGCAATATAGCTTGAGTTTCTACGTTTGTCTTTGAGTGAATGTACACTATTGCTTATTGCACAGCCATGCAATGTTGAAATTACACCTGTGATTGGTTTTTCAATTTTGTAAAGTAAGCATGCTTACGTAAGGGCTGCAACTAATGATTATTTTAAGAAATGATCAATCTGTAGATTAGTCGATGAATCTGACAAAAAAAACATTCGATTTCCATCCCTTCATTCAAAAGCACATACATACACACACACACACACACACACACATATATATGTAAAAAATGAGCACATAACACCATCCAGTGTGGGTCCTTGGGCAAGACCCTTCACGCTAATGCCTACCACATACAATGGTGAGAGACAATAAATCGAATGACATGCCGGCTCAGACGTCGCCTGGCCAAACAAGTTCTGCGTCAGGTGCTGGGGAACCAGAGCACCTTGATGAAAAATGGGCTACTGGAACAAAGCGGATGGTAGGTTCATTACATGCTCTAAAATTGTCCTGAGGTGCGATTATGAGTGAGAATGATTGTCTATGTGAGCACAATCACACCTTGGGACAGTTTTCCATTAACCTGCCATGCATGTTTTAGAAATGTGAGAGAAAACCCACGCATGCACGGGGAGAACATGCAATCTCCACACAGGAAGGGCAGACCCAGAAGTGAACCCTGCATCTCACCTCTGCAGTGAGGCGGTCGTGCTAACCAGTCGACCATCATGCCAGCATATCTATATGTGGCGGGATGGTTGTTGACTGGTTAGCACGTCTGTCTCACAATGCAGGGGTCCAGAGTTCGATTCAGGGTTTCGGCCTTCCGGTGTGGAGTTTTCATGTTCTCCCCCGTGCCTGCATGGCTTTTCTCCACGTACTCTGAATCTTTGAGTAAACTCTGAGTATCATTTGAGGCCGTGCCTAGTGTCCTCTTTTTTGGAACTCAAATTATCGTCACCCGATCCTCAGCTTTCCACGGCAGAACCATGTCTGATGTGGCGTTTCTGCCCCGCTCACAAAAAGACGCTTACACCCACTTGATCATGTCTGCCATGCACAAAAGGGCAGAAAGCCCAGCTCGCTTTTGACTTACAGGATGGCTCTCTGCTATGAAGAAGTGGGTATCAAAACTGGCACAGCCTTGTGGAAGCAGCCAAATATCCTAGCGGCTCGCAACTCACTGTCAATTCCGCAATCATACATTAACATCAGTGGAAAGGGGGATAAGTGGAAAAAAGGAGGGCATGCAGACAAGCGAGAGAAAAAAGTCCGTGCCGACACACAGCGAAATCCTCACTGCAGCAACTCTACCGCCTGTAACGCCTGCACAGCAGGTGCTGTTGTTCTGCCACAGACTGACTCCACAGGCACAATCACAATTGCCTTTCGAGACAGGCAGATGCCAAGAATAATGATCATCTCTATTGGCCCTCAAACATGGCCTTCAAATTGAATACCACGTGAGATCACACCTCCCCCATTCATTTTGTTTTGAAAACGAGCAGAGATGCAGCTCATTGTGGAGGAAAACCAGTCTGCATCATTTTGTTTTATTTAATCAAAATACATACTACAAATGAGTAGTTTGTTTTTAACATCAGCTTACCGTCAGCCCTGTACATAAATATAATTGTAATAATGATAATCATCATTCATCAAAAGATAATCAACTTACACTTTCAAAGTTCATTCATGTTTTATTTGAGACACATTCTCTGCATTTCTTCACCGCTGAATTAAAAAAAAAAATTCTTTTTCCCCAAATTGCTTTATGATGAAGATTAACATAAAAAGTGGCCAAGAATGCTGCGTGCTATCCTGGGAATATTGGTGCACTTGAGCAAGGCACCAAAACACCCTAAAATGCCAAATACATGCACAGATAGATGCCTAGTGCTGCTCCGAAATCAACCAACCCTCTCTGTTATCAACTCCAGTTCTTTTTTTTTAATTTATTTTTTTTTTATACATGGGCATTTTATTTTAGTCTGTGAGAGATTTTTGCCCCTTTGCTTATCCATGCTCGCCTTGTCTAGCTGTTTACTGATGCTAAATTGTCATGTGTAATAAAGAGAGGCGGGCAGAGACATACAGTACAGACTGCGGCATTGACACATTGAGAACATTTCAAGACAGTTTTTCAAATGAGACAAATTCACAAGTTTATGTTGAGTTGAAATCTAAAAGAAAAAAAGTGTGACCACAAACTATGGAGGCCCTAAGGGTACAAAAAAAAAAAAAAAAAAGACCTTTGCATTCCCTCGGAAAGTTTTGCGTTCCTTCGCAAAGATTGCGAGATATCGCACACTTTTTTTTTTAATGCGCGTTGATGTACTTCTGGATTTGTCCGAGTGACTGAAACCAACAAACATGGCGTGTTTTTACCCGTTGGCGAGTTTCATTGAATTGTACTTTGAAATTGGCTTGTAATACAAAGACTTTAAATCTGTTTTTGAGCTGAAAAACGGTTTCCAAATCAACGAAAGACATCTGAAGCGAATGCTGAACAAAAGAGGACTATTTCGTCAGAAAACGTTCACTGACTTGGCAGTTCTTGCTAACTTTGTTGCTAATTGCACCATTCCAAACAGCTACACGGTTACAAACGGATGTACAGTAAGTACAGAGAACATGGACTTCTTGTCAGGAAAGAGGCTGTTCGTCTGGTCCGGAAAGAGTTGGATCCGAGAAGAGTGTCGTTCAGGCAAGCAAGACATCTGAGATACTAACTTCTCTAAAGTGGCCAAATCTTATTTAGTATAATGTGGCTACTAGAGGCGATTGCTCTAAGACTGCA
Organism: Hippocampus comes; assembly: GCF_001891065.2. NCBI lineage: Eukaryota > Metazoa > Chordata > Actinopteri > Syngnathiformes > Syngnathidae > Hippocampus > Hippocampus comes. Next base: position 3,130,304 of record NW_017842057.1, on the reverse strand, counting down.
AGGGAAGCTCAGCTTCCCCTATAATGTCAAAAAGTAAGTGATCAAATATATGTGTGTACATACAATTGTGTATACATGTCATTGACTAAATATGCGTTACAACGCGCTCTACTTTTGTTCTGAATCAGCTTCTTAAGACTGGTTACGACGCGACTCTCTTCTCATTCATTCTCGCAGCTTCACTGTGCTTTAAACTGTGTGGACGCCGAGCGTTGACCGCTCGGACGCTGGGCGTATAGAGAGTATCCCCAATGCATTGAAACTAGACGAATCATTGGATAAATGCTGGTTTTGTCCCTCCCACCGGATGCTCAGTGTCTTTGGGAGTCTATGGGCAGTGGGCATGTATCGGCTGGCCCGGACGCTGAGCTTTTCTGCATGATGATTGGATGATCTGTCTGAGGCTGAATCTCTTTTTGATTGACAGCGAAATGAGCCAATCACGATCTTTTAGTGTAGGCATCCGTGGGAGCATCTTTCAATTCTCATTCTGTTCTGAGTTGAACGGGAGACTTCTTCTAATCATCTTAGCGACACTCTCTTTGTAGAAAGCAACTCGCGACAAATTAATCTTTTATTTCTGGTAGGTTTTATTGTAGTTGCAGGACACTAGTTAAGTCCCTGGAGAAGCCGCCTTGTTGGTATGACAGGGTCACAGATAATTTTCTTGAAAATGAACGGAGAGTAGAATTCACATACTGTATGAATATAGGGACACATTTTATGATGTTGGCCAAAATTGAGCTTCCCCTCCTTGACAGACCAGCATCCGCCACTGGTGGCTACACAGCAAGTAGTGACCCAAAGTTGATTAGGAGGTTACGGTACTACAAATGCAGAAGTGTAACATTTTTGAGGACTAATAATATATAGCCATCGCAATTAAAACATTTGTTGTCTCTGCTATTTTTCTTCCTGTACAAGGACAACATATTTGATCTATGATATAAAATGTTAGTTTGTAAAAGCATTATTTGTGAAAATAAACTTTAATTCTTGGTTACTGACTTGATCCACAATTACACAACCAAATTGGATGCTGACTAGTATTCCTTCATACCTGTACAACATCCCGATTGAGATTTCACGCTTTTTGCCTGAAAAAGATGACTACATAATTGTCACTCCTGACTTTCGTCAGTAGGTGGTTTCTTGTGTTTAAAAAAAAAAAACGAACTATTCGAATGATTTGGAACTAATTTTATTAACATTCACAAATTCTTACAAACATCAATCACAAACAGCCTTTACATGTAAAGGGAATATAAACTAGAAAAGCACGTGTTTTTCTTCTAACAGTGCACAAATTTTTAACAATTTATGATGTATCAACTGTACAACCTTAACTTCAAACCTTTGGGTCAAACTGAAAGAAATGAAAGTGGCAGTTATTTTCAAGCTCCCATTCATTTTCTACGCTTATCCCCATTAAGTTTTGTGAGACATCTGGAGCCTGTCCCACGTGCCTTTGGGTGAGGGTAGGGTTTATAAACCCAGGAACGCTTTCCCCTGCTAAGATCAGAGCATTTGCACATTCACACCTCAGTAAAGATATTTTTTTTTACAAATTAAAAAGTTCAACAGACCTGAGAATTTTGGAAAGAAGGTGGAGTACCTGCAGATCACCCATGCAAGTACAAGCCAACTTCATACACAAAGAACCTCATAACTGTGAGACATGTGTTATGGGAATTTGACATCTAACAGGGCTAAAATGTAAGTAATCGTTTGTACCATTGAATGTTGACCAATTATTTTGCAGATAAGCAAAGTTGCCTGCTCATGCACTAGTCTGCATTCTGTGTAGTAGCTCAAAATGCTGATTGTGCTGACCTTCGCCCCTCCCAAAAAGAAGAAAACGAGATAAAAAGAGTGCGAAACAGAGAGGGCTCCCTTGACAAATGTGTGAACGGTGTCTCTCCATGTTTTTTTTTTGAATAAATCTCATCATTTTTTAATCATACTTGTCTTGGTTTCCCTGGACAAGACACGTGCTAATCACTCAATACACTTTCCTGCCCCTTCTGCTGTTTCGGTCTCAGAAAGTCCTCTTTGATTTGTGGACCTTGCTTGCAAATGCAGGCTCTGCAACAAACACAATGAACACTCTCAAAATAATTGTTTGCAGCAATTTTAAAGTCATGTAATGGTAAGCATTTTGTTCTGATTAAATACAGATTAGGATTAAACTTCAGTAATAGTATAAGATTGTTGAGAATTTTCCCTTAGATGCATTTTTGAGCAAATATGTTCATTACTGGGACGCACAATGTTTTTAGTTTTTTTAAAGAGCAAAATGATTTCACTTCAATCTATCACAACAAAAATTGCAACAAGTGGCGCAAACCTGTTCTCCTATGCCACTGGCCGACGAGTGTCCATGATGCAATACATTTTTATGCACATTTGTGTCAAGGTGAGATCCATCTTCAATCAACTGCGAACATTATACCACCATGTAGGTGACAGATAAAGGAGTTTCACTGCATTCATCCAGATGACATGTTGGAGGATTTTCTTTTGTGCAAATGTAAAATCTAATCAGCTTCAATTTGTTTTGTTTTTTTTCATAGAGTCTGCCAACAGTTTCATCTAAAGAAATCTGATTTCTTTTAAAATCACAGACCTCCAAAGTAGTCACCAACTGGTCCTTTGGTTGAGCTTCCATCTGGGAAAAATAGCTCTTTTCCAAACTCCAAAATCTGAGGAACAGTTGCTGTTTTTTCCATGATGGCATGCCTTGTTCCTCCACCATTGCTTGTCCTCACTTGATGGTATTCGTTGCCATAAAAATGGAGCCATGCTATTTCTGTTAGGGTTTGTATGTGACCCCAATTGCACGACAACAGGCAGGTATGGTGGAAGCCAACACTTGGCGTTGTTTATTACGGTCTTTGCAATGTCACTCAGGGAAAAGCACGAAGAATCCATTGGGAAATGTCAACACAACAAACGAAAACCTCATTCAGTGAGAAAACTGAGACTTACTTAAATGTTCAGGGAGAAGCTCGAGGAGTCCACAGGGGAATGTCCACACAGGAAAAAAAAACTGCAGGCGATGCCAACAGAGCTCACTATAGGTGGTGACGGCACAAACTTGCACTGAGGAATGGTTTGGGAGCCAACTTATACTCGTCTAAACGAGCAGATGAGCTACAGGTGGGTGATGAGCTGGCGAGTGTCAGGTGTGAAGTGCAGAGCGACCTGGCTGAGGAGACTACCTGGCTGGCCCCTCCCTAACAGTACCCCCTCCCCTACGGTAGCCACCTAGTGACCCGCCAGGTTTGTCGGGATGGGAGCGATGAAACTCAGTGATCAGGGCAGGGTCCATAATGAGCCGGAAGGAGACCCAGCTCCGATTCTCCATGCCGTAGCCCTCCCAGTCAACCAGATATTGGAATCCGCCTCCTCAGCGCCGGACATCCATCAGTTCACGGACCTTCCACTGGGGGTGCCCGTCCACAAACTCAGGGGGAGGTGGGGCCGGGGTCAGAGGCATCAGGGGGCTGACGGAGACTGGCTTAACCCGGGACACATGAAAAACAGGATGAATCTTCATGGAAGGAGGGAGCTTCAGACGCACTGCTGCAGGACCGAGCACCTTTTGGATCTCGAAGTGTCCAACAAACCGGGAACTTAGTTTCTTGGCACCTGGCTGAAGTGGAAGATCTTTGGAGGACAGCTGCACCTTCTGCCCAGGTCGGTACGCCGGTGCTGAACAACAACGACGGTTGGCAACACGACTGGCACGTTCCGTCGCACAGAGCTACTTCAGACTCCTGTGCAGAGAATATGGGTGGCTGGTAACCCAGACAAACCTCAAAGGGTGAGAGTCCGGTGGTGGAGCAGACCAGGGAGTTGATTGCATATTCAACCCAGGGGAGAAACTGGCTCCAGGAGGCAGGCTTCTTCACGGCCACACAACGAAGGGCGGACTCCACGCTCTGGTTCATTCTCTCAGTTTGCCCGTTAGTCTGGGGATGATATCCTGAGGAGAGACTAACAGAAGCACCCAACACCTTGCAAAATGCCTGCCATACACGGGAGACGAATTGAGGTCCTCGATCCAAGACAATATCCTTGGGAAGGCCATGCAGGCGGAACACATGGGCCATGAGGTGCTCAGCAGTCTCGGACGCCGATGGAAGTTTGGGCAGGGCCACCAGGTGAACTCCCTTGCTGAAACAGTCCACCACCGTTAGGATCACAGTGTTATCCTGAGAAGGGGGAAGTCCGGACACAAAGTCCAATGCCACATGGAACCAGGGCCGACTTGGTGTAGGAAGGGGCTGCAGCAGACCGGCGGGTGCCTGGTGATAAGCCTTGCTGCGAGCGCAGACAGTGCAGGCCATGACAAATTCCTTAACATCTCTCATCATGGTGGGCCACCAGAACCTCCAAGCCAGGAAGGTGAAGGTACGACGATCATTAACATTTACGTCCTGTTGATCATGGCATCCAAACGAAGAGGAACAGTAATGACGGCGGAAGAGAAAGTGAAATGTATCTGATTAAGCGAAGTGGGTTACTGATAGAGAAATCTATGAACAAAATTGTATCATGTTTAAAGTTTCGGTTAATTTGGGCATGTCTGGACATACTCAGCGCAGAGGTGTCGGCCGTTTGGGCGGAGGGCCTTCTTTTGAGTAATCACGTCAAAGCAAGGGGGGCGAACAGATGGAAAAAGGCTTGACTCAATCACAAAGTGGGAATAAACGAATTGGGAACAAAGAGTTGTTGAATACCAAAGGACGGTTTGGGAACAGCTGTCGCACCCAGGGGGACATTTGTCATCAGCAAAGTCTGTGACTTGTGTATTCGGGTAGATCAGATCACTACCGAGGGGACGGACCGGGGGGCGCGGTATGCAAATATCGGGGGCAGTGTTTTTCTTGTATTTTGCAATAAAAGTTCGAACCGGCGAAGAGGGAGCCGAGTGTGTGATCATCGGGGCAACTAAAGTCGTGCGCTCTCAGAGATCCCTCCCGCCGATATTGAAGACAATTTTCCCTGTATGCCGAGTCATTTCTTTAACTTTGTCTGAGAAAAACTCTGACAGTTACAAAGTACGAAACATTCAGGAGGCGCATGGAGTCGGAAAGACTCAAATCTACGAGACTTTGAAAAACGAGGAAGAGATTCTTGCTCAGTCTGATTTTGGCAATTTCCATGCTCAGAGTGAATGCTTGCGTCTCGACGGACAGTTGAGTAAATGAACGTTCCCTAGGCAATATATTGTTGCACTTTGTTGCTTGTGTTGTCACACATGTATGTTGTTAACATACTTGGACGTTCATACAGGATAGATACCATAGTTGTTTCACTGTTCTCATTTAAAAAAATATGTTAATACTTTAATGCTTTTGTTCTGTTGATGTTTGGTATGGACTATCAACGTATGCAGTTTTTTATATGTACCGTATCTTGTGCTGACCCGGCACACCTGTCAAATTTTAGAAATCAATGTGGCCCCCGAGCCAAAAAGTTTGCCCACCCCTGCCTTAGACCGTAGGTGTCAAACTCCGGTCCTGGAAGCCCGCCGTCCTGCAAATAATCAGCTCATCAGCAAGCTCTTCAGAAGCCTAATATTGAGCCTGTTCGTTTGAATCAGGTGTGTTGCAACAGGGAGAGATAAAAAACATGCAGGATGGCGGCCCTCCAAGACCGGAGTTTGACACCTTTGACCCTTGGCCTTGGCAGAAGTGGAGAATGGTGTGCCTGTCAATACCGTCCGTAGAGGAGGTGTGAGACATCTTCATTATTGGTCTTCAGATAGGTATCCTGCTTTTTGGAGTTGGCAGTTTCCTGATCTTTTGCAAAATTCAGTCATTAGGAGCAGCTGCATTGGATGGAAATAAGCTGATGGTCTTCATGGAGGATGTGGGGTGGGTGATGAACACTGAAGTCAATTGCAAGGCGAATGCCCTTTTGAAGTCACTTCGCAAAATGGAAAAGAAAGGAATAGTTGGCATCCTGCCTGGAGAAACTAATTGAGGATTCGGCATATTGATGCCATTGAGCGTCACAAGCTAAAAGACTTTCAAGGCTGTCTGAAATTGTTGAAGGCCTGTTCCCAAAACAACTGCTATCTGGACTTTCCCTTGGATGAAAAATACGCTTGGATGCTAGAATTCCAATCAACCCCTTACCCTTCCTTCCCGAGCCCGAAACTGATATTCGAAGGATTTCTCCACGGAGACGATAAGCTTGACCATGCAGCTGCAGATGCGTGACACGCACACAAAACCACGACAACATGCTACACACCTGCCTGAATGTCACCGCAGGGGAGTGCAATGTATTTATATATTTTTTATATTTTTATATTTCGCGACGCACTTGGGGATGGAGGCTCCTGCAGAATTTCGTTGTAACAAGTGTGCAATGACAATAAAGTATTCATTCATTCATTCATTCATTCATTCATTTGATGCCTATACACTCCGCCCTCATGACTTAACTTGAATAACAGACCGCTCAACTGGTCTGAGGTGCTTTTCAGACTGGTTGGCTTGCATTCCCTCCTCCTCCCTCTTTCCATCCTCCCCGTTCACTACATGTAAAGTCTCGAGATTTGCTGTACATGTCTTAAATGTATGCTGCATGTGCTGAGGTTTTATCTCAGGCTCAAACCATGCTGCCATTCAAGGAGAATATTTAGATTATGTCGGGTTCTTTCCCTCCTTTACCCCTTTTTTTTCCTTTCACATCTTAGATTTTGGGGTGCTAAACAGCGGACCGCCTGTTCTGTTCCCCTTTGTTGGTCATTGTTTTGTTTCCGCTCCTTTGGACGCGTTGTTACTCGGAAAGTAAATTCTTTGTGTGTTTGACATTTGGTCAATGAATCTATTCTGATTGAAATTGGCCGCACCCTTAGATGCACAAAAACGGATGGATTTTGGTGCTTAACTCATCTTTGACAAATGCAATATTAATCAGAATGCCGTGTTTAGACTAGCAGTAGTCCTGATGAGTTTAGAATAGGGATTCAGAGACTTTTTGGGCTGTTACATAAGCCCCCTTTCATGGATTTTTGTGACATGGTCAACCGGAGCTGTTTTGTTAAAATATACAGAAGGTGCACCAAGCTATTTGTAAAAAACTGCACAAAAAACTCATTAAATGGTGAATATTTTCCCAAGCATGTTGTGTGTGCCAAGTTTCATATCATCTATGCATCCATTTCCAAGACTGCTTATCAAGAAGAGGGTCGCGGGGGTTGCTGCAGCCTGTCCTAGCTGTCTTTGGATGAAAGGTGCACGAAGGCGCACTACCCCCTGACCTGGTCGCCAGTCAGTTGCAGGGCACATATCGAGGCAGGCAACAATTCACACCCACAATGACACCGTCACTGAGTGGGAATCGATTCCATGCTGCCCGCACATAAATCAAGTGAGTCACCAACAACGACTTAAGTTTCATATGGTTTCACAAATGTTTGGACCATCAAAATCAGTGTGATCTTTCGAAAACAGTGAGATGCCACGACAACAGCGTTGGACAAAATAAAATGCTTTGCTTTTTCCTGGTTGCCTTGAACTTCTTAAGATGAAACATTCATAGTTTCAAGACAATCAGATATAATCGATAATCATGAGCATTTTAGTAGAAGCACCCACAGTTTCAAGACAAATTGATGAAATCTCTTGAAAGAGTTTTCTTAAAACGTGACCCCTACTAAAGGCCAAAAGGGGTCAAGTTTGAAAGAGAAAAGCATAAAAGAATGAGACATTTATTTCCTGTGGCCAGTAGGCGGCGCTATGCCTACGGTGAAAATTTTATTCGTAGATCAGTCCAGGTCTGGACTTTCATCAAATAAGTGAAATTTGGGGAAGATAGGATAATCTTGGTCAGTTTATAGCAACGATTATTGTGAAGGTGAATCTATCGACCAGCCATGGGCACTTCCCGTCCTGGAAGGCCGCTATCCTGTAGGTTTTCCATCTCTCCCTGTTGCAACACACCTGATTCAAATGATTAGATCATCAGCAAGATCTGCGGAAGCCTGATATTGAACCTGCTCAAATAGCGGCCCTCCAGGATTGGAATTGCCCACCCCTGCATTAGACTATGCACCATAATGGCCTTTCGCCAAAAAGTCATAATATTCGACATAGAGCAAGCTCAAAGTCTTGAAGCGTTTCTGACAAATTTTCATTCTGATTCATTCAACAGGCTTTGTGCAGTGCATTAAAATGTAAAAAAAAAAAAATCACATTTTTAGTCATTACTCAGAGGCACTATAAGTACTGTATAACAGAATACTGTCAAATAGATGTCTTCAGATCACAGCTATTTTTAGACATGTGATGTTTGGGATTTTTTGGTGCATGTACAGGGGAGTTATGAAGCATCTCCACCTTTATGGCGAAAGAAATATTAAATGCAAATTTGGATGCTCCTCATATAGTATCGAAAAAAACTTTTTTTTCATGTTGTTGTCCAAGGTCTTAGAATGGTATAGCCAAAATGTGATGTCGATCAGATTAATCCTCCGGGAGAAGGGTGCAAATGTAGGACCCCTGTAAATGCGGCAAAATGCGCCCAAATCGGACTTTCAAAAACTCATAGCTCACTACTGCAGAGCCATTTTTTTTTTCATCGTTTATGACAACTTTAAAACATCAAATTATTAACCAGGGCCAATGAGTGTGCAAAATTTAATGAGTTTTTACACATGTTTAGGTCCCTAAAAATGCAATTCATTTTTGTAAATAACAATAATAATAATGTCCAAAAACCAAATAGGGACATCGCAGCAGTTGCCATTTGGACCTTAATGAAACAATAAAACTAAAATAATAATAATTATAATAATAAAGGCGGCAGAGGTACCTGGTTCAATTCCAGCTCCGGCCTCCCTGTGTGGAGTTTGCATGTTCTCCCCGGGCCTGCGTGGGTTTTCTCCGGGTACTCCAGTTTCCTCCCACATTCTAAAAACTTGCATGGCAGAATGATTGACCACTCTAAATTGTCCCTAGGTGTGAGTGTGAGCGCGGATGGTTGTTCGTTTCTGTGTGCCCTGCGATTGGCTGGCAACTGGTTCAGGCTGTCCCCCACCTACTGCCTGAAGACGGCTGGGATCGGCCCCAGCACCCCCGCGACCCTTGTGAGGATTAAGCGGATCAGAAAATGGATGGATGGATGAATAATAATAAATTATACAAAAAAAAAGAAGATTTCACAGTGGTTGCTGCTGGGGCCCCAATTAGTCAAGTTCCAACAAGTCAGGTAAAAGCTCTCTCTGCATTCAACTTTCCTCACGGGTCATATAATTTGCGGCAGTTGAAAATTTCCAAATTACATGGTAGGTCCTAATCGTCAGTTACTGTATCGTTTTTTTCCAGTTCACATTTGTGCAGAAAATCTGAAATCGGAAAATGAGTTTTTCATTTTGTTTTTTTCAATAATGAGAAAACAAGTAATTATTTTTGTTTTTGCTTCCCTTTTTTGAAAAACGAATGAACAAATTATACATGTATTAAGATGCTTTCTTCAAACACAATTTCCCAATGCTGCAAATTCAGTAAGTGGCTATATGATAAATAAATAATCTGTGTATTTTAATAAAAACTGTTTGTATTTGGAAAAAAAAAAGACTTGTCATTGGCAGGTTTGTTTAAAAACATTGACATTTTTCTCTTAATTTAAATGATGCCCTTTGCGTAGACCAGGGGTGTCAAACGTACGGCCCGCGGGCCGGATCCGGCCCCCAAAGGACTTTAATCCGGCCCGCGAGATGATTATGTAAAGCAGTGGTGTCAAACATACGGTCCGCGGGCCGTTCCATCAGGCCCACAGGATAATTTAAAAGTGAAGAAAATGCATAAAAGACACAGAATAAATATTTTTAATAAGGTGCAATTCATTGAGTATCCGCTAGGGGACACTGTTTTGATCAGAGAAGAAGACAACAGCAGCCTCAGTCCATCACTGAGACAGACCCATGACAGCAGACGCTATCAATAGCACTCTCACATTTACACATTTAATAGCACGCTCCTTAGTTTGTAAGGTGTAGGCAGGGATTACATTTAGATTTTATATGCACGTGTAAATGGTTTAAAACTTCCTTTCTTTATAAATCTCGTTTAATCTTAAAGTGCATTACTATATTTTTCAAAACCAATTACTTGTTAAAGTTTGTACAATCAGTGGGATCAGTTGCAATGCATACATGTGAATGATAAAAGTAAATTGCACATTCGTCAAAGGAAATGTAAGGTGCTTCATGAAATGTTTTGTAAAAGATATGTTCATTTAATTTCAACATTTTCCTAATGTTCTTGTGCTTCTTTATACCAAAACAAAGGAAAGACATATTGTTTTGGTTATTTATAGCAAAGTATGGTATCATTTTAATGGTCCGGCCCACTTGACATCTACCCAGGCCGTATGTGGCCCACCATGTGAAATGAGTTTGACACCCCTGGCGTAGACTATTTATGAAGCGAAATCCTCCTCCTCCTCCTGGGCAATCGGCCCCTGTCAGGGACTTGCCCCCCCTCCCGGGTCCCACACCCGGCACGACTCTCGCTGGTGCCTCGCGAGGTTAACACCCAGTGTGGGCCCTGGAAGGGCCCTCGCCTGATTATTGTTTAAGGAGGGTTGTGGGGCGGCTACAGCCACTCTCCTCCGTTCCGGCGGGGCGAGCGCTGGGCACCTCATCTTCCGGTGAGACCCCACCTCCTTCCCCCCCGGCTGGTGGGTATTTAGCCGCGTCTGGGGCCCAAGAGCCCCAGCGTTCCCCCCCTCGCACCACTCGGAGGCATCCCACCATGCGAGGGATGAAGAGAAATCATCATCATCATCATTTAGAACACGATGTTAGTGATTGATTTAAAATATTTGCAGAAAAAAAAATCAATCGTGTTTCTTGAGTTGATTGTTTACTTATTGTGAATGCTCACATCTGTGTGATCTGCACTGTCAGCCAGATGGCAGATGGTCGTCCTTCTGAGACATGCTTGCAGGAGCACCGCCTCATCTTTGGGTTGCAGACAGAACTGCAGTTCAGTAAACTTCACTGATGAAACATGCGAAGGATTAGGGATCTGCTTTTGGTAATCAAAGCATTCTTAATCACTTTTAATTCAAACTAGAAAAAGACAAAATGATATGGGGTATTGGTTGAATGCCCATAATTATCAAATATTATATTAAAGACTATGTGTAGCACTTATAGTAGGTGTCTTTTCAGATTATATTTATGTACCTACAGTGTATTCTTTTAAATAAAAACCTTCTCCAATAATGTAAAAATATGTCTATGCAAACTTTTGAATGATAACGCATAGATTCCTTCCGTATATTTAACTCAAGTGTAAGAAACATCTGAATTCGATGCAACTCAGAATCGGTTGGAAAGGATCGTCAGGCTCCATTTCCACAACTTTCACATCAGATCTCAGTGTCAAAGCAGAGCTTTGATGGTGACTACCTGGGTAACTTCTCACTTTGTGCTGCTGCTTGACTCTTCTTGCAGATACTGTGAATGGCATCTGTCAGGACGTTTCCTGCCCATTCAGATCCAGACACTTTTAGTGGGCAGCGAATGGCGTGTTGCTGGTTGCAGGAAAAGGAGGAGTGCTGCCTCCCCTGGGTGCCCCTTGCACCCCACCATATGGCCTGGCCTAGACATTCTAAGATGGGTGACTTGGTCCACGGACCACCTGAGGCAGTGGGAGCTTTCATAATCACTGGAGACAAGGGCCACTTGACACCAGCCTGACAGATGGTATGCCAGCACTGCTGCCTTGGACTGCTGTTGCTGCTACTCTGTGTATATGTGTTCAGATTGGGAAGCACAATAAGGGTGATGATGTGTCAGGTGTAGTTAAACATGATGGTGGCAGCCAGTCTTCTTTAGTCTCAAGGGCAACCATAGCCTTAGGCCGTGGCTGCAGGAAAATTTCATCACATGGGAGGAGAGTAGTCAAAATAAGAGTCAAGCACAGAGCTGCATCATCGATTTCTTTTCTTTGTCGGACATTGCCGGTTGCCATTTTTGAATAGAATTTTGACATTCAAACATTTCAGGCCATTTTTACCTGTGCCGCACAGATGATTTCTTTCGCCTAAGTTTGATGATTAATAGTATCTCAAAAATGTACCAAATAGAATAAGAACTTGAAATCCCTCTAAATTGAAAATAAAAAAATGTCTATGAATATGACACACCACAGAAACAGCGTTGTTAACAAACATATCAATGAATGATTAAACATATTGCCAAGTATATAAAATGAGCCTTCAAAGCAGCGAAAAACCAAGCCCTTATCTCAGCTCTCAGAGGCTGTGGGCGTGTCTGCTGAATGCGCAGAAAACATACACCACTCAAATGTTAACTGTCCATTAAATATGTGCGTACGTCAAGCAGCTTTCTTATGCCAACATAATCGTATATATTTGAGTTAACAAAATATAAATACCGGTACTGAAATCCTCCGGTAGCTCAACTATATCCCACTGAGTCATTGCAAGTGTTGCAACATGAGGCTCTAGCCACCACTGAGCTCCTGGACACCACCATAGCCGAGGCTAATAGGACTGTTGTGTTTCTATTTCAAGTGGAACAACATTTCATAGTGTTGTCCCCTGCAAATTACATTCTTTTGAAAATGTTTACTTGAATAGTTATTGTCATTTTACTGTATGCTTGGGACACCTGGTCGTTACATTTATAGGGTCTAAAAATCACAGCGACGTGGGATGATGATGATGATGATGATGATGATGACAATGATGATGATGATGATGATGATGATGACAAGAAGGAGCAGGAGGAGGAGGAAGAGGAAGAGGAGTATGAATATTAAGGGTGGGTTTTTTAAAAAATCGATGAATCAAATCGAATTTTTTCACAGTCCCATATCGATTCATAAAACCATAAGACGTCTTTTTCCCATAAATTCATGTGATTCCTCGTGTCACTACACGAGTGTAGCATATTAAAAACAACCAGAAGTAAGCAGGGAAATTCGCGCTAACAAGCCTGATCACAGATACGTGGAAGTTTCGGGGTTTTCAAAAAGTCGAAAGCAGTAATAAACTGGAATTTTGTGAGACACTCACAGTACAATAATGTGAATGTCATGAGTTCTCCAGTGTGTTTTTGCATTTTTTTTAAATAGCCTGCCCTGTGGTTGGAATTCATTAAAATCATTATTTATATTGATCAGATCATGTTCAATAAAACATACATGATGAATGTAAGCTGGCACGGTGATCGACTAGTTAGCACATCCTCCTCACAGTACAGAGTTGCAAGGGTTCAATTCCGGTTCCGACCTTCCTGTGTGGAGTTTGCCTGTCCTCCCCGTGCCTGTGTGGGTTTTCTCCAGGTTTACTCCAGTTTCCTCCCACATTCCAAAAACATGCATGGCAAGTTAATGGAACACTCTAAATTGTCCTTCTGTGTGATTTTGATTCTGCATCAAAAATCAGTCAAAGTGAATCGTAAATTGTATCCAATTGGGCCCCTGAATCGCATCAGTTTTAGAAATCTCAACTCATACCCAGCGCTAATGAGGATGATTATGAATTCTACACTCAAATAACACTTGATTCCATCTGCTTTGACAATGTTCCCCAAACTTTGAAAATTTAAAGGAAAAGCTCTTGTTGTTTTCCTTTTTGTCCCCACAACGACAGTGCTCTATGCAACACAGACTGGTCAGTGACAGTGTGGCTGCAAGATCACCATATGAAGAAAAAATTGGTACTCTTTATATTTGTAACCTTATATTATTTAGGGGTATGACTGTGAGTGTAAATAGTTGTTGGCTGGGAACCAATTCAGGGTGTCCCTCGCTTACTGCCCGAGGACAGCCTGGAAAGGCTCCAGCACGCCCGACCCTTGCGAGGATGAAGCGGTTTCGATAATGGGTGGATATTATTTAGGGAACAACGTCGAGCATTTGTGAATAATTTTGTACACATACAGTCTGCCCATTTTATGACAAAAGGTACATGCACAGTTCAAGTAATGGATATCTGGCAAGACTGTAAGATGTTGTAAGTGTTGTAATTTTACAAGTAGACAATAGGATTAAACAATTCAAAATGTTAAAAAAAAGACTTTTTTTTGTTTTTGTTTTTTTACAATGCAGCTTCTTTGGAAGGGGATATATGAAAGCTGGACTAAATGTATGCAGTTTTTACAATACAAAACATAGAACACATCTTTATTTATGTACTGCTCATAGCAGTAGAGAAAAACAATAGTCTGGAAAAGATACAAATTGATGCATTGGAGATGAATAATTAACCGAATGGGGGACAGCATTGTGAATGACTTGTGCTCTCAAACCGTGCATCGTTCGTCTTTTGTTCCATTTTCTATTAACAATCGTTTTGTTTTTGTTTTTTTTTAAAAGGAAAGGGTGACTGATCATTTATTTATATATTTACTCACAAAAACAGGGAAACACTAAGAATTTTCATGTTTACATTTGAGGCTCGGATCTCAATATATATTTTTTCTCGTCGTGATCTATATGAAATATCTGGGCTGGAGTAAAAACAAAAAAAACAAAATAGTGACTTTTTAATTGTTGATTACCAACTGAAAGTGTAAAGAACGAAGGAATGATGCACGGTTTGCCCTCCTGCTGATATGTTATTGGTCTTAGTTGGTTACCAACACAAGAGGGCGTGTTTGTTTTTGTGTAATTGCGTGCGTGCTCGCGCGCGTGCTTGTCACAGGCCTGTCACTGCCCGAGTCCACAGCTGTCGAGTTGTGATCGCCCACTGCACACCATACGTTTTGTTGCCCCGAAAATATTGGAGCGTCCACGCAGCGGCGTCAAAGGAATGCCCTTCCCCCTCAAAAAAGTAAAGAAATTACCAGATAAGAGAATGGCTCGCAGTAAAGAGTAAAGCGTTTTTTTTTTAATCTTACATCGGTTGATTGATTCAGAAATAAAGAAAGAGAAAGAAAGAAAGAAATCTGAACCTGCAGTTTGAACACATTCGTGATTGGATAACTCCACGTTTCCACTATCATTGAAGTAGGCCGTTGCATATAAACTTGAACCCTTTTGGTTTACAATAGTAAAGGTAAAAGAAGGAAATGCAACAAACAAATGATTTTGAGAAGCCCACCAAGTGTGCCACTGTGTTGGGGGGTGCCGGGCGGTGTGCGCAGAGCTGCCGGGACTTTGCAGAGCCAATCAGCTGGGCATGGAGATGACGTGCTGTTGTCCTACGTCAGTCCCACCAGCACCGGAGTTTCACACACACCGTGGACAAACACACACGCGCACACACGCACTCCATCTCCGAGCCGGACGGCGTAGCCCCCTCTGGCCCGGCAACAGAAGACACATCAAGGAGTCCAGGCGTTGCAGCCCGCTCTGACCGTGGACCTAACGCCGCTTTATTTAGTCAGCATGGGAGACATGGGGGATCCGCCGAAAAGTAAGTTGGACGCCCACTTGCTTGAACTCAATTATTTTCATTTTAGTCAACTTTTTGCGACACGGAATTGTTCTTTTATTTTATTCTATTTTCAATCAAACTTGTCCAGTATTTCTTTTCAAGTTTAACCACTGTACTAATACTAACCACGATCCAAATATACATTCATACTGATCATTCTACTCACAACGGTCTTCTAGAAAAACGGCTGGTGTCTCTGTGTGTGGGCTGCGGAAACCAGATCCACGACCAGTACATCCTGCGGGTCTCCCCAGATCTGGAATGGCACGCCGCCTGTCTCAAATGCGCCGAGTGCAGTCAGTACTTGGACGAGTCGTGCACGTGCTTCGTCAGAGACGGAAAGACATATTGTAAACGGGACTACATCAGGTAGGATGACCACGGCTGGGCTTTCACTTAATTACAGCCATGTCCGGAGGTGCAGTGTAATCCAAACAGATTTGAAATAAATTCCAATATTGCCATGCGTTAAAATGGTTTCAAATATTATTCTCAGACCTATATTTCCACTCCAATTCGTTACACTGGCTGTTTCTTGCTGTAATATAATAATAACTAAACTATAACAACAGTAGTTATAGTATAACACCCATCGACCCATTATGCGAATTGCTTATCCTCATGAGCGTCGCGAGCGCCCTGGTGTCTATCCCAGCTGCCTATCCATCTTTAAAACCTACAAATCCAACAAGTGATTTTAGGCCCGGTCATGAATAAAAAAATAAGAATGGACGGCATTTAAACATTGGGCAAAAAAATTACAAACGTATCCTTGCTGTTAATAATTGTCGATTCTAATTGTTATGCACGTTTTGGTTTGTCTCGCAGGTTATACGGGATTAAATGCGCTAAGTGCAGCATCGGTTTCAGCAAGAACGACTTTGTAATGAGGGCCCGATCCAAAGTCTACCACATCGAATGTTTCCGCTGTGTGGCCTGCAGCAGACAGCTCATCCCGGGGGACGAGTTCGCTCTGCGCGAAGACGGCCTCTTCTGCCGGGCCGACCACGACGTAGTGGAGCGGGCTACTCTGGGACACGGAGACCCGCTTAGTCCGCTGCACCCCGCCAGACCGCTACAAATGGCAGGTAAAGTCCAGTCCGTGCGGTGGGAGGCAGCCCGACAAGGAGCTTTCCAACTATTCACTTTTGACGAGTCCGGGGGTGCGCTTCCTGCCGGTCTGCTATTTTATTAGTTTTCTTTCTTTTTTTTTAGGCGATGCAATTTTGGCCACTCTGGTGTTGACTTGATAAAAACAAACACCACGACTATCCATTCATGACACATTTGATACGGTCCATAGGGTTTTGCTGTGACCCAAAAAATGCGGATGCGGTTGGTTACATATGTTTGCGTTTTTTAGTGTCCGCGTGTGAGTGTGCGCGTGTGTGCGCGCGCGTGTCCGCGTTTGTTTGCGTGTGTATGTGTGCGCGCGCGCATGTGTTCCTTGCGCTTGCATTTTACATTTTTGGTTCTGAACAGTCGACCAGTCCAGAGTGTACCCCGCCTCTCACCGAAGTCAGCCGGGATAGGTCCAGACCACCCTCGGTCCGAATGAGATTAAGCAAAGCTGCGGATGGTTTTGAACAGTGGCTATTATAGCGTCGAACAAGTGAAATTAAATTGATATAAGTGAAAAAATACGATTACGCAACGAGTCGCGATTTTTAAAAACATGTCTTGATGCAACTGAAGAACGTGTACATTTGACAAAAAGAATCAGCCGGCTGAGACAGCATTCACTTGACTAAGACAGACAAAACAAGCAAGACTTGAACTTCTTACGTGTATCATTTTCCCGATTGTGGTTAAAGTGGTCATTGCTTATTAAGAATGAAATGTCATGAATTCCTGTAAAAGAATAAAATCTCTATTTGCTTGGATTGTCGTGATTCAAACTGATGTGTGCTTCTTTGGGTTTTTTAACCCGTCCATTCTCACAGCAGAGCCCATCTCCGCTCGACAGTCTGCACTTCGGCCCCACATCCATAAACAGCCAGAGAAGACCACGCGAGTTCGGACAGTACTAAACGAGAAGCAACTACACACTTTGCGAACTTGCTACAACGCCAACCCGAGGCCCGAC
This sequence comes from Hippocampus comes, assembly GCF_001891065.2. Taxonomy (NCBI): domain Eukaryota; kingdom Metazoa; phylum Chordata; class Actinopteri; order Syngnathiformes; family Syngnathidae; genus Hippocampus; species Hippocampus comes. The sequence continues at coordinate 3,112,777 of NW_017842057.1, read as the reverse complement.
GCTCTGATGAAGGAGCAGCTGGTGGAGATGACCGGCCTGAGCCCGCGCGTCATCCGGGTCTGGTTTCAGAACAAGCGCTGCAAAGACAAGAAGAGGAGTATTCTGATGAAGCAGCTACAACAGCAGCAGCCAAACGACAAGACGGTAAGGGAAGGTTTCATTCAACCCTACCTAGCCTTTCACGCCCAAAGAACACTGAATACTTCCCATTCTCTATTTAAGTAAAACGACTGTCACTCGGAACACACGCGTTACTGTCACACATTTAAAATGTTTTTTTTTTTTTCTATTTCTTGCAGCTGGCACCTTAGCCGTGAACGAACACAGTAATTAATTTAAGAAAAACTAAAATGAAAATTGCTTTCGGCGATGGCATGCGGCGGGTTGGTTATACTTCCAATAGCGTCTCGCTGAGTTGACATATTTGTTTGTCTGTGGGTTTATTGATTGTTTTGACTGAGAAGGGATTAATTTCCGGTAACTCTCCTCTCCCCACCGGCGGTGCAAACCGCGCGCGCTCACACGCACACTAACGAGCATAACCACACCCAGTAACCAAACCCACAGTCATCAAATCACCTGCAGTGAATCTACTCTGAGCAGAGAGAGCATCCCTCTTGCAGAACATCCAGGGAATGACAGGCACCCCGATGGTGGCGGCCAGTCCGGAACGGCACGACGGTGGCATCCAAGCCAACCCGGTGGAGGTGCAAAGCTACCAGCCGCCCTGGAAGGTCCTCAGCGATTTTGCTCTGCAGAGCGACATCGACCAGCCCGCTTTTCAGCAACTGGTGCGTGATGTTTTCATTTTTATCCGGTTCAGTTCAAAGAAATAATACGCATGTATGTTCAGCATGCATATAGCTCCTCTCGATATAATCGAATGTGTTTGAATTTACACATAACAATTTATTCTGGTTATTCGCGATTGTTTGTTCGTTCAGACGAACGTCTTTTTTACTTACTTGCCCAGCCAGACAACGAACCTTCGATTACCTCTGGAGATGTTATATAAATAATCACGTTAAATCTTTTAGTCAGCAACGCAGTGTCTTCCGTGGCTCGTGCGAGATCTAAATTGAACGCAATCCCAAATGCGCTCCGTATTGAGGTGAAATTATTTGATTTTCATGTATGAAGCAGGCATCGTTATTTTAACCCAAATCGTCCTTAACTAAAGGCTTGTCAAAATATTTATTAGGAATACGGAACTGGTTGTTTAAAAATACAAGCGACAAGACGGATGCAAGCGTTATGGACTTTCGCTTTTTGGTTATCGTTGTTCATTATTATTATTATTATTATTATTATTATTATTATTGTCATTATTATTATTATGTTTTATTATTATTATTATATTAAGTGATTTCATTTTAGTATGTACGGTGATAACTTATTGTAACATGAACAGACAGTAAAGACGTTGGCTTTCACAGAATTGTGTGGGTGTACGGGAAAAGTCCTTGTAAAATGAACACGCAATGCTTTTTAAAAGTGTATGCCGCTGCTGTTGATTTATTATCATTATTATTATTATTATTATTATTATTCGGAGTAGTAGTCGTGATAAGCGTGCGAGTTGCCTTCCTTTCCAATTTGCATCGCACTATGTGTCACCTTCCCCCAGTCGGGTGCGAGGATTCTCACAGCATGCTTGGTTTCCACAGGTTAGTTTTTCGGAGGGTGGACCGGGTTCGAACTCAACTGGCAGCGAGGTAGCGTCCATGTCATCTCAGCTTCCAGACACACCGAACAGCATGGTGTCAAGTCCCATTGAGACCTGAGTCCGAGTCTGTCTGGACAGACTGAACCTCCCTATGTTCATTTCATCCCTCCAGACTGCACCAAACAACCAAACGGGTTGTATTTTTTTATTTTTATTTTTTTGACACTGTGAAGACAATCATGGGATATTTACCATCGACACCCAATTCTCAAATCCACGCTGGAGAGAAACTTGCAACCCTCAAGCCGACGCTGTTTGTTCATATTTATTTATTTATTTATTTAATAATTATAATTGCCAAAAGAGAAGACGCAAACCGGGCTCCTTTGTGACATTTTCGGACCTCTGAGTGGGAGTCGAACTCAATCTCGATTTGCGAGCTGCTGTGCGCAACATCCAAGTGAAGGTTTTTCTTTTTCATTCGAAAAATCAGCAACCCCCCCCCCCCCTCACACCTGCCCCGGAGGAAAGCAGCACGGGTTTTCTTCTTGTTATTTCATGATTTCTTTCATGATCCAAGTACTAAAGCATTTGCAACAAGGTATACCTCTGTTTCGTCACAAGCTTCGTGGGACATTTGTGTGAGTTCGGGTCGCCCGAGAAAATTGTTTTCTTTTTCCAAAGATGTGTATACCTCTCACGTAATAAGTCAAATATACGTTAGGTCTTTGTTTCCATGGAAAATAATATTTATTATTTATTGTCAGCAAAAATTGCCATGTTTGGTGTATCTTTCTTGACTTGCGTTTGGGAGGTTTGTTCAGGTTTTTTTTCACATGCTAATTGCGACACTATTAGTATAATTATTATAAATGATTTGCAGCGTGCGCCATCTTTGCAAATCCCCCCCCCCCCCACCCCTTATTTCGAACAAAGAAAGAGGTAGCCCTCCGATAGCGGGTTTAATGGGATTTGGCTTCAGAATTTCAATTTAACTTTGGGATATGCGCTTCGAAGGTTTACATCCTGAATTATCATTGCGTATTTATCAATCTATTTAAATATAGGTTACATATTCAATTTATTTCAGCGAGACTTGTCATATATGGAGCTTTGATGATTGTAAAGCAAATGCACATTTTGGAGTGATGCTTTACCGGGAGTATTATGTATAACATTGATGAATTGATAACAACAACAAGGACGACAAAAAAAAAAAAAAACCGCTCCCCTCTTTTTGTCTCAAAATAAAGGGATTAATCCAGACACTCTTTGTGACAAACTAAAGGTCTGTTTTTCCATCATGACCCACTTATAACCACTTAGTACGACCACTTAATTCGCTGGGTTCTGTTCTGTCCATGCACTTTTAATTCCTTTTTTTGTCCGAAGAATTCATACCCTGTCAACTAAGTAAAAACGACTGTTAATGTCTCGGGATTTTTAATAACTGAAGTTTCATTACTAATTCAGCTGAGTGGATGCCAGTACAATAATGCCAATATTCATTGTACATGACCACCTTTTCCGTTTTCTCATGATTTGTTTGTAGACAAGAGACAAATGTATAAAGTAAAAGCTGAGACTGATGTGCTACTTATGATGTCGTCTAACAGTGAACAGTGATTTTCGATTGCACATGATTAAAATGGATTTAAGTAGCACTTACCATTTGTTGAGGAAAAGACGGGAAAAGGGCTTTGGTTTACCGCATTTTAAATACGTCCAGCCGATGTACATGTTCGAATTAAGTAAATCCAAACGATCTTTTTTTCCCAGAGTATACTGAAAAAAACCGTTGCATGTAACAAATGTGTTACATATATCTAATTCGATCGTTTTCGAAGAGAAACGGGGGGATTACGTCTGCTTGACATATTTAAATCACGCATCGAGAAATTAGGTACTTTTTTCGGTGTAAATGTTTTCAGTTGAAGACATTTATTATTCCTATACATTTCAGAAGTTTTTTTAATGTTATTATTATTATGATTCTTTTTATGAAATAAAAGGTCAGTGGTATATATTCTCACCTCTCTTTTGAGGTGAACAAAAATGTTTGTATCCAACGCAGCAACAAAACTGCGCGCTTGATTCTTTGACTGCATGCGCGATGGGGTGCTCAATTCTTAATTCTGAAATGTAACATTTTAATGCGTGGGTAATTCGGTGCGCCAATTTATTGAAGCTGTACTGCAACTTTAGGAACTGACCACAGTCAGTTCAGTGACACCGGAATCATTTCAACACACACCCCCTCCCCCTTTTTTTGACGGGAATTGAATTAAACGGTGGCCAAACAAAGTTATTTAACCATACAGGCGATTTTATAAGTGGCATTGTTACACTCTTAAATTGAATTTTTTTTTTTTAAATCTACAACAATAAGGAGCGGCGCAGTGTAGACTGGTTAGCCTTCTTGTGTGTTCTCCCCGAGCCTGCCTGGGTTTTCGCAGGGTATTGCAGTCTCTTCCCCACATTTCAAAAACATGCATTGTAGGTTAATATAACCCTCTAAACTGCCCCGAGTTGTGATTGTGAACGCGAATAATTGTTTGTCTACAAGTGGCTGGCAACCAGTTCAGGGTGTCCCAAGTCACTGGCCGGCTACGGCTGGGATAGGCTCCAGCACGCCCGCGTTCCTCGTGAGGATAAAGCAGTTCGGATCCTTGATTGATATACAACAATCAGTTAAACGCTGCATACAACGTACAAACGGGAGGACTGCTGTGTACGAGCGACGAGTCTCTGCCCATAACACCCCCCCCCCACACACACACACACACACAAAGCCATAGAAAAGGGATAAATAATTTAGATCCTCACATGTTTTGCTGCCATCGCCCTAATTTGATAATCATCCACGGTGACTTTTTAAAGTATTTGTGCCATTGTGTAAGAAGGATTTTTTTTTTCTCGAAAATGTGGTTGAATTCTTTGAAAGGCTAATATAATCTTAACAGTCAGAGCTGATACAGTCAAAATCTTTTTCCTTTTTTAATTTTTGGTTAATTATATGAATAGATTCTCCTCAACAGAACACTCCAACCGAAACAGAGAAGAAAAGTTTTCAAGAGACCAAAGGGCAAGAGGATATTTGTTAGCGCCCTTTCCCCAGGACACTTTGCAGCAGGGTGGACATTGCAAAAGATATTCAGTTCTCAATTTACTAATCACGTAGAAAAACGAATAATAGCATCGTTTATGTATTTTCATCTATTTAATTTGATTTCAAACATACCATTTTATCATGAATGGATTTATTTAGATTCCTGAAAATTCACATCGAACTCCAACTTTCAAAACCAATGAAATCATAATCAGTTAAAACAAATGAACAGCATTTAAATAGGGCAGGCTGTGGATTAACCAAAATTAATCTCTGTAAAATTCCTGAAAATGCTTTCCATTAGTGTAGGTGCCAATTTGACATTGGTCGAATTTTGTGTGTTCCATTTGCTGTGGTATTGATATGTCCGGTCGGCATATTTCCCAGCTTTTTGGAAATGGTCGTCATTGTTGTTTTGTGCATCTCTGAGTGTTTCTTTTGCAGAGCTATTTGTTGTGACGTCACGCGACTTGCGGATGAAGACAGTGTGGAGACAGAGACAGAGACAGAGAGAGATGAGGCCAGCTCAAGATAGAAGCGATACAGTTTTTTGACCGTACAACTCAGACATACAATACGATACATACAATACAGACAAACGAATTAGAAAAACTGAAGAGAACTTTTTTGTATACTTTATTTTTTAATAAACAGAAAATACAAAGAAGTCAATGTCGTGTTGTTTGCGTTTAAGACTCGTCGTTACGCTGGCCTCAAAGGTGCACCGGAATAGCACCGACAATTAGGTTGAGATAATCACTTCAGTCAGTCTATGTTCCACATTTCCACTCGTAAGTGGTAATGTAACTTGTTTGTCAACGGCATTTGAAATTGTCAAGAACAACCAAGGAAGACTTTCAAACCCATGCAGTTCTCAGGGGAACTTGGAAATACGAGACGATCATGCTCATTCTATGAGCCAACTGTAGCCAGGAGCATCAAAGATAATGCATTATAGGCAAGTGAATGGTCAGGGGAGTCTTTAACCTGAACACAAAATGAAGTAACGATGCCACAAAGTTATACATAAGAAGTAATAACACACACAACTACTATTACAAAAAAGCAGAACTCAATTCAGCTGTAAAGAGCACTTTAAAACAACCACCGCTGTATATAAATTGCTGTACATGGGTCAAAAATAAGTCATAAAAGCAATAAGTTAATCATGAAGATGGGAAAAAGCACGAAAATAGTCAAACTAAAACCAAGTCTCATCTGAGTCAAAATCCAAAGAATAAAAATGAGTTTTAAGCAAGTTTTAACCCTTTCGTGCACCCTGTAACTTGATAACATGATAAGCTGTCCACTGTAGTAACTGCTGGTTAAAGATGGGCACCGGGGGGGTTTGCCTAACTTTTAGCGCAAGGTCATTTCAAAGAGAGGGGCCGGCAATGGAAAAGGCTCGATCCCCTCTGAGCCTCCGCTTAGTTCTTGGTACCTCGAATAGTGTCTGGGATGCAGGTGCGTTTGGGGCTGGAGGAGCTCAGAGTGGCAAGGTGGGGCGGGGCCATTTAAAGATTTGAAAACAAATGATAAACTTTTAAAAATACAAAACAGGAAGTAACATGATGCTAAAACATGTAATTATCGATAAAATTCCACATTTCCAGTCAGTCACAAGTGGTAATGCAACTTGCTTGTCAGAAACTTGGGCGCCTGTCTCGATTTTAAACATGTTGGTTTTGTTAATGTTGAATACATTAACTTGTCAAGTTTACTCAAAACACATTGTATTCATCCAATATTTTACATAACTCTTATTGTTAATTAAGTAAATGTAAGTAGTACATATGGATGGAAGGAAAGTTTTATTATATGCAAAAATGAAATAACAAAAATGAAAAATATATATATATAGTATATGCAAAAATGAAATAACAAAAATGAAATTTTATATGTAATATATATATATTTGTGTGTGCGTGTGTGTGTATATAGATCGACAAATAGATTGATAGACGGACAGACCGATAGTTCAATCGATAATTAGATGAACTTTATAACATGTCTGATATTGATAACTGTCATTTACAAAGAGAGGAGATGCAACATATCCAAGAACTTCCAAATTAAACAATTCCAATCCCCAGATTTTGGGTTCTGTCTAAAATCCTTGAATCTCATGTCAATTTGCAATTGTTGTTGGGTTTTTTTGTTTGTTTGTTTGTTTTTTGTTTGGTTGGTTGTTTTTTAATCTGATAAAGTGGCCATAGTTCTATCACGGCTCCTTTAGCTGTGACAAATAACCTCATTGTTGCCTTGAACAGAAAACAACATTGTGCTGCCTTATTTGCCGCGTGCTGTTCTTGATTTGTTGGATCGGCTTCTCAACAAACAAAGGAATGCTAATTTGGGTTCTAATTAAATGTAAACAAAAAAATCTTAGTTTGGTATTAGTGTGTCCAGGCAGACGGCCACAAATAAGACTTGTTTGACAACTAAATATGTGCCCTTTCAATATTGTTTATTTATTTATTTATTTGTTCAATCTTCATTTTTTCCATGCGTGATTTATGAAAGACATTCACACAGCATTAAATTTGTATGTGATTATACACAATAGTATGCATAGTACTGTTCCAATGTCTTGGGCAAGCACTAGCTTAGTGTTTGAATGACCCCATCTGCAAAAATGAAATAATAACAGAGTCAACAGAAGTTGGTAATAAAACCAAAATCTAATTCTATAAAACTTTGTGGAGGCTGTTGTAGGACAAGGAAGAACTCATGACATGTTTTGAAATATCTGGACATGAGTGCGAATGCAGGAATTTGTTTTCACCATTTGAGTCACAGCAGCAGGAATGAAAGTGCCAAGCCCTCCAGATTCATAATGGCACCCACCATCTGTTCAAGATCCCTCTGGAACCAGGATATATGCCAAAACTAGCCAAACAGGTAGACAAACAAACACTCCACAAATATTTTTTTCACGTGTTCACCCGAGAATAGTTAACAAGGCTAGGCTCTACCGAATGGACTCTACGAATTCCAGTTATAGCAAACAACAAACCAAATGGTGACTTGACACCATGCTCTTCATCTGTTCACTGCAGCACAGGCAATGGTGCAGCTTCAGATTTCAGACGGCTTTTCACCAGTTCCAAACAGCTTTTAAGTGTCTAAAATTGTTTTTGCAGGCTAAGACAAAAAAATCTCTAGTTTCTTTTCCCCCCAACATCTGATGGTACATTGAAAGGGTGTCCTTATAGACTGAAAATATTTCAGTAGATGGAAAAAATAAAATATATTCTCTGTCATGTTCATACTGTCTTGTTAATTTAGTTGAGAAACTAAAAAATGGAGATTGGCTTTTATTTTTGGAAAGAAGTCACCTGTGTGCAAGCCACCGTTCAGTATGTGACTTCCATTTTCTTAAAAGCTCACGGCGCGCCTTAAAATCCGGTGCGCCTTGTGTACGGTCATTACGGTAATATGTCGACCCCAAGATAGGTCCTTGCTGGGGACATGCTTACAATGTTATAACTTGCTGTTGGTTCAGTGAACTGTGTCGCTGCTTTATTAAATAAGTTTATGTTGCAGCTCTAAAAAAAGGAGAGCTGTGGTGTTGTTTTTTGAAAACATACACTTTATTAAAATGGTTTTCACAGTCTCAACAAATACAGGTATGTCTTTGTCCGTCTCCGTGCCCTCTCTTCTTCCGTTCGACTCGAGAGTCGTTCATGAACGCCTCGCAAAAACGTAAATTAACGTTCCTTCAATGAAACGATGAAAATTGAAAATAATGCATCAAAACTGAAAATCAAGCGAGGAAATCACAAAATAAATTATATAGCCCAACTACACAATTTATTTTGTGATTTCCTTGTTTGTGAATACAGTACACAACAAAAGAATAAATAACAAACACTTCTGAGGCAGTCCAGTCTTACATTTTAGTGACATCTGATCGTTCTGTTGCAGCTACGCTCAAAGCAATGCCAAAATAAATTCTGTCGGGGGGCTATAGAATTTATTTTGTGATTTTCTGTTTTGATGCATTACTGTATTTTCAATTTTCGTAGTTTCATTGAAGTAATCGTTAATTTACGTTTTTTTGGAGCCGGTCATGAACGCCTCTCGAGTCTAACGGAAGAAGAGAAGGCTGTCCATGTCCCATATTCAGTGGTGTTAAATTCTTTTGAAGTTGTTTCCAAGACATTTTTAGAGAATGTGGCAGTCAAAGCCATTTGGCTCCCCTTATGACTTTGTTCCTCTGCATTTCTTTTAGGAGGTTCTCGCAAGTATTGGGGCACCACCCGATGCCCTCCCCGAGCTGTGAAGGAATTCCTGGTGATAAAATCTAAATGATGCAAGATGTGCACTGCAGGTGCAGGGTCAAAGGTCAGCTGCAGGGTTTGCACCATCAGAGCATGGTCGGAGTATGGCCGCAGGGATTCCGCTGCTGGAGCAGGGTCGGAAGGCTGCTGCAGAGCTTGCGTCACTGGAGCAGTGTTGGCCGGTGGCCTCGAGACATGCACCTCTGTATCAGGATTGGAGGGTGAACGAAGGCAGCTGCTCGGCTTGACTTACAGGGTGGTCACAGAGCTTGCAAGGCCATAGCATGTTTGGAGGGTGGCTGCAGGGCTTGCACCACCGGAGTAGGGTCTGAAGGCGGCCACAGGGCTTGCAGTGTTGTAGGGCAGCCGCAAGATGTGCACCGCCAGAACAACAACAGAGGGCAATCACAGGGTTTGCATTGCCAGGGCAGGGTCGAGATCTGGCGCTGCCAAGTGTCATGATTCGGTTTGAGACCAACAGGTGGCACTGTAGAGCTCCCCCTGCAGCTGCACACCTGTTGGTCGTTAGGTAATTAGTTGTATAAAAGGACTGCCGCCCGAACACTCATGGTCGGGTCATTGTTTGTTTGTGGCTGTTGCTGTTTGCTGCTGTCATGCTTGTTCTGGTCATGTTTCTGTTGTTGATAGTTTTTTGCTTCAGTCATGGTTTTGTTTGATACTTTGGCTTTGTTTTGTTTTTAGGACTTTGTTTCTTTAGGATTTAGTTTTCTCTGTTTTAATACAATTCTTCAAGTACAACCTGCCCCTCTCTCGTGCCTGCTTTTTGGGGTCCACCACCACCTCGCAACATGACACCGAGGAGCCGGGACAGTTCCCTGAAGCTACCGATGGTCAGGGATGGAAAGTGGTCTCCAAGATAACAAATATACAGGGTCAGGCAAAATGATCCAACTCATATAAATAAAAGGCAAATAAAGTAAAGAAACAAAAATATATATATATATTTCCTAAAAGTACATAAGGCAAAATGATCCAACTCATATAAATAAAAGGCAAAAAAAGTAAAGAAACAAATATATATATAAATATATATTTCCTAAAAGTACATATAATGCCATTCTGTTTCATTCTGTTTTAAAAATCAAGTGGAGTTTTGGCCGTGCGGGGTCGGCCGGTTGATTTTCGTTTTAATGCAGATCCAGTAGCGCTGAAGTTGGTAACCCATAACAAGATCGTGTTTTGAGTTCGTATGGGATCATGTCTACCAAGATTAAAGTGCAAGCTCGCTCGTTGTGTTGCAGTTACAGATTCGTTTGTTTTGATAAATGTTTCCACAATGAAAGCGCGATGCTCACCAGTCCAATTCATGGCAGCAACTGAAAAAGAAACGAAAAACAATGGCATTATAAAGAAACAAAGCAAAATGGCATGATATGTACTTTTCGAAAATAAAAACACATATCATATGATCATTAAAATATATTTTGTGGGATAAGGTAATGTTATCAAAAATGGTTTTACTATTCTTGAATATTATATTATAATTTTATTAATAGTTCATGATCACAGTTAAACAACGATATACAGGGTAAGGCAAAATGATCTGACACATTTGAAGGTTAAATAAAAGGCAAATAAAGTAAAGAAACAAAGTGTTGTTATTTTGGAAAGTACATATAATGCCATTTCTTTTTTTATATAATGACATTTTGCTTTGTTTCTTTATAAAGCCATTGTTTTTCATTTCTTTTTCAGTTGCTGCCATGAATTGGACTGGTGAGCATCACGCTTTCATTGTCGAAATGTTTATCAAAACAAACGAATCTCTAACTGCAACACAACGAGCATTCCGTTTGCACTTCAAAAGATGCAATTCATCAAGAAATTACTGCCACTCCACATGAACTGACCCATCAAGTTATAGACAACTTTCGTGAATGCCTTCGACAGTGTGTGGACAATAATGGATCCCATTTGACTGATTTAATTTTTAAAACATAATGAAACAGGAGGCGGCCCGGTGTTCCAGTGGTTAGCGCGTTGACATCACAGTGCAGAGGTTCAAGTCCAGCTCAGGCCTCCCTGTGTGGAGTTTGCATGCTCTCCCCAGGCCTGCGTGGGTTTTCTCCGGGTACTGCAGTTACCTCCCACATTCCAAAAACATTCATGGCAGGCTGACTGAACACTCCAAATTGTCCCTAGGTGTGAGTGTGAGCGCGAATGGTTGTTCGTTTCTGTGTGCCCTGCGATTGGCTGGCAACCGGTTCAGGGTGTCCCCCGCCTACTACCCGAAGACGGCTGGGATAGGCCCCAGAACCTCCCACGACCCTTGTGAGGATAAGCGGATCGGAAAATGAATGAATAAATGAATGAACAATGAAACAGAATGGCATTATATGCACTTTTCAAAAATAAAAACACGTTTTTGTTTCTTTACTTTATTTGGCTTTAATTTAACTTACAAATGTGTCAGCTCATTTTTCCTGAACCTGTACTTAAAAAAAAACAACTTTTATTTATTTTCCAACATTTTATAAAATAAAAGTATTTTACAAAGGACATTTTTATTTCATTTTTAAAACACGTTATGTCCTTTTCAACAATGGCCTTTTTCTTTCATAATGCTGTTTTTTAGCACAACTCCTTGATCTGGCAATCAACGTCCGTAGGTTGGACTTCGGAGTGCGGTAACCAGTGTGATCATTTGGTTGATACTGGGCTGTTATGCGAACTTCCAGACACCACCTCATCAAAAACCCTCTGCTGCTCCAATCCTCAGGCTGAGGAAAAGAAAACCCTTAGGTTACAATCCAAACCATTTGCTACTTCTATGAGTAACTCTGAAACTGACTTCTGTCCCGCAGCTATTCTGTCTTGTGGCCCTCAGGCTTCTCCGCATTAGTAATAAGTCTCTATGCTTGAATCAATACTGCAAGTGCTGCTGCTCATGTCTGTGTAAAGGATTAGCCAGTCACTTAACTGTCTCCTCTTCAAGTGATTTGATTGACAGACCAAGCCAATGTGCTGAAAATGGTAAGAAAACTGTTTTTTTAAATGTTAGAAATATTTTTAACAGTATGACATTGTTAATATAATTATTATGAAACATTTAATTCTCCATCTGATTCCTGCTCATGAGCTTTTGTGTGAATTAGATGCACGACTTCGCTTTGCGAAACTGGTATTTTGTGTACATGAAAACTGTTTGCGCAAGTCCAGTTTATGAGCATTAACAGACCCTCGTGCCCTGCAGGTACACATCATGTACACCTGACATGCGTTGTGTTGCAAAAAAAAAAATGCATGCTATGCATGGGTTTTAACCACCTCTGTGACTGCAACGCCAGAGAAAGGAGCGCCCACTTCAGAGTTTCCACACTCTGCTTCCTCATGGGAAGGTATGTTGGTGGACTTGAGGAGGTCATTGAAGTATTCTCCCCACTGACTCTCACCGTCCCGAGTCAGCCACGCCTTATTTCCACTATAAATAGTGTTGTGACTGCATGGCTTCCTCTTCCTGAGATGTCGGATGGTAGTTCAGAATTTTGTTGAAGCTGTTCGGAAATTGAGCTCCTTGGCTTCACTGAAATCCTCCTATGCCTCAGTTTTTACCTCAGTGACCTACAAATCTGCATTCTGCTTAGCAAGCCAAGAAACATCAGCTGTTTCGAGAGTAACACAGGCCAAAAAGACCAGATCGGACTCCTTCAGCTTGATGGCATACCTCACCAATTGTATCCACCAACTGGTTCATGGATTGGCGTCACAACAACCACCTTACGGCCACAGCTCCTCTTGGCTGCTTCAAAATTAGGGGCACATAACATGGAACATGCCTTCTCTGAGATGTGGCAGAACTTCCGATCCACAGGGAGCATGTACTTGTCTGTCCCTCCGACAACCCAATGGTGTTACCTGCGCTGCTGAGTGTGTGGAGGATAAGGGTGGGCTGTCAGACGAAGATGGTGGACAGTGCGCCAATGTGTGCGGCGACCCTTCTGTTGCCTTGGCTTTATTTTCTGTTTTCAGTGATGGGTGCTTTATTGGTGGAGTCTCTATTTGTTTATGATCGTGAATCTTTATTAGACTTTCAACACAATGGTGGAGGTTCGGGGGCATCCGTGTATGGTTGGGAGAAGACGTTGTCTTTGCTCTTGGCTGAAATACCGGCAGATCTCTATTCATGAGCGCTGAGGACAAACAGAGACACACCACATGTCTCGCGTGTTTGTTCGAGGGGGTGAATATACACTGTGGTTGCTTCGGGTGGACTGCATTGACTCATCTCATTCCTCTAATTTCACACTACTAGGTTCTCGCTCCTCACTGCTTTGTTTACATGCTAGCAACTCTCACCAGAAATTCCATCAAGGAGGGAGGAGGTAGACATGTTTTGGGGTAATGAGACGATGGCTCCTCAATGTCATTTGATGGAGATAAAGATGACGTCACGTCATTGACTGACAAATGCACTGTTTGCAATTTTAAATTGATATATTATTACTCTGTCGACAAATGTCAATGTTATGCTTTACGTTTCATCCATCCATCCATACATTTTCTAATCCATTTATCCTACGAGGGTTGCGAGAGTGCTTAAGCCTCTCCCAGCTATCTTTGGACTGTAGGCAGTGTACACCCTGAACTGGTTGCCAGCCAATTGCAGGGGACACATAGACCAACAACCTTTCGTGCACACAATCAAACCTAGGGACAATGTTCCATTAACCTGCCATGCCTTTTTTTGGAATGTTGGAGGAAATCGGAGTACCCGGAGAAAACCCACGCAGGCACGGGGAAAACATGCAAACTCCACACAGGGAGGCTGGGGCCTGGAAATGAACCCTGCACGTTTGCGCTGAGGCGGACATGGTAACCAGTTGCCCATCGCGCTGCCCCACTTTATGTTTCAAGTGGGATTAAATTAAAGTCAAATATTAACACTGTTACACTTCACAACTTTGCAGATGAGCTGGTTTTACTACCGTAGATTGGTAGCCATGACAACAGAAATCTACAACCTTTGTTTGAGTCTAATATTTAGAGACAGTGCATCAATTTGCATATAAACCTTTATGATTGTGGTTTTCTGTTAAATTAGTTAATTTGAGATTGTGTAAACAATTAAGCTTTGGTGACATATTCTGGAAGGAGAGTCAGAGAGAGAGAGATTCCTGGAGAGACAGACCAGAGCGTAATGTCGACTGCTGATGGAATTTTATTATCTTCATTTTATCTACTGCTGTAAAAATTATGGAATATCTTTTTTTACTTTTCACGGTGTTCCATAATAGTTTTGATTCATCTTGAAACAATGACAGACTGATGATGACGGATGGGCGTCATTCACGTCCTGGTGAATGACGAATGACAGACTTATATTGCTGGTCCGTTCTCACCCTTTCGTCATCATCCCTCCGTCCTTATTCATATAATAATCATTCTACGTCCTCGTCCGTCCTCGTCCTGTTAAAGTGCTCCCTTCGCAGTCTGCGTTCCCCACCTCTGAAAAAAACAAACATCCGTGCAGGAGGAGTCTGGAGTGGCTCAGGCTTGGTCGAGGATGGAGTTGGAATGGGCGATGGAGAAGTTGGGGCAGGAGATGAGTGGCACACGGCGAGAGGAGCGGGGACTTTGCGTGGCGCCGGTGTGAAGACCAGCATGCAGTGCCGGGTCACAGGTCGAGGAGAGGGTGAGGAGATGACCAGAGGAGGCAGCAAAGATGGCTCGGGGTTGCTGGGCTTATGTGGGGGAAATTAAAGCAGGGACTGGGAGTCTGTGGACAGGAGATGGAAATCGTGCATGTCCAGGATACTATATTTACTTTCCAGATGGACGTTCCAATGAGAATGTGTATGTGATGAGCGATTTCCTCTCCTGTTGCAAGAGTGGACCAGAGACCAAGGTTCGTGGCGGGATGGAGTGGAGCTAACAAATGTTTGTCAGCTCCGAGCCTTGACAAGGAGTCATCCTCGACGGTAACCGAACCAGGAATAGCAAGCGCAGGTACAGCAAATGCTGGAACGGCAAGAGTAGGAACCGCAGGAGCAGTGGCAAGAGGACAGGGTGAAGTGATGCGGTGATTGGTGTTGTTGGAGTGAGCTGGGCCGAAAATGATGGCATTCAGTTGTCTCTCTTTTCCTGGATTTGATTTGATAAGGTCTGGTGAGTATTCCTTCCAGTTCTGTGATTTTTTTTTTTTTCTGCCAGTTGGGAGCATCTGATGCAGTCAGATGTAAAGGTGGAGCCATGGGTATATGCCCACGCAGGCACTGCTGTGCTATGCTATGCTATGCTATGCTATGCTAGAGTATGTTAACATGCTTTCTTACTCAGGGCACTCAACTAATAACTGTGCACTATGAAATAGTGGTTCATGCGCTTGACTTCGGTGCAAGTTGGTGGGTTCAGTCCCGGGGCATCATGGAGCTAACTCCCGGGAGTCGTGGAGCGAGTGCCGGGGAGGCGTGGAGCGAACGCCGGGGCACCGTGGAGCAACCTTGCATAAAAATTAACTACACGGATTGTGGACATGCTGTTTTGGTGAACTGTCCCCCTTCAATACCTCAAAATGGGCTATCAGAGGTGTACTTTAACCTGAAACTTTTTTTTTCAGTTGGCACAGACAGGCGAATAGTGGTGGATGCATGTTGCTGGATGTGTTTGTGAGATAGGCGTAAGGTACAAGCATAAGCACAGGAATGTATACAACTTAAGTAAAATAAAAGAAAAGTCATGTTTTTCATGTTCATAGTAGAAATTGTAGATGTTATCTGCTCTAATTATAACCATGATGATTGGATGGACATGGGTCCAGATTGACTTACTCTTTCACTCAAGAAAAACAAAAAGAAAATCCCTGTGTGGTCCACAGGGCTTTTCTGTGTGGTACACTGTTTTCATTTCTGGAGATTCTTGCAAATTAAATGCAAAATACAGGGTGGCCATGGCTCAGGAGGTAGGGCAGGCAGTCCAGTAAGGTTCCACTGTTCGAATTCCATTCTGTCCGAGTCACGTGTCGTTGTGTCCTTGGGCCACACACTTCCCCCACCTTGTTTCCAGAGCCACTTACACTAGTGTCTGACTAGGTGTGAATGTTTGGTGGTGGTCGGAGGGCCCATAGGCGCACACTGGCAGCCAGGCTTCCATCAGCCTGTACCTGGGCAGCTGTGACTACATCGTAGTTTACCTCGACCAGAGTGTCAATGTGCGAGTGCATGAATAAGGTATAAATTGTGGATGCTTTGAGTGTGTTACACAAAAGCACCATATACATGTAATGACTTATTATTATTAAATATCAGATTTAATATACAAACTGGCATGTACTGTAAAAATACCAAATACAAATTATCCTACTGTCATGTACTGTAATTCAAAATACAGTAGTATACTGAAAATTACCACACCACCCACTGTTATCCAGTCGTAAGATTTCGTCATTCAAAATACAGTAGTACAGTATACTATGGGTAAATTTTAAAGTAAAATACTGGCATCTCTGCTGCCTTTTAAAAAAATATATTTTAACTGTTATTTTACAATGAAATTCTTTATAGTGTAGGGTTATACATTTACAAAAACTATAATACTGAGTAAAACTGAACTATGTAGAGGTGAACTATATTGCTGTTCTGTTTGGATTGTGGTGACAGATCATGTGAGTTAGTTTTGCAGAGGCTTCAGTTTGACCCATCAGACGTAGCTTAAATGCACAATCTGTTCCAATGAATGCTTAAAACAAGGCCGTGCTGCAACACTACAAAACACAACAGGTTTGGCCTAAAAACACTCAGGCTGATGTGTTAGGTTCCAACCTCCATCCTTTGCTACGATTGCTGCCTCTCTTCAGGTGACAAGGATAACACACTTGGCTTTCAAATACTTAGACAGGCAGAACACCTGAGAGTTTTGACCTTCCTTGTTTTGAAAGGTGGGGTGTGTGTGCCCGGGGTCACCAGGGAAATTGGCACAAACATTGGAAAGCAAAACAAGCTTGACTAGAAAATCGTTGAAAAGGCTCTTACCGGACACACACAGAATGATGATTGGCCAGTGTACTGTTAGTCTTTTTTTATGACTCAATGACTGTTAACAATGAAAAGCAAGTAACAACTGTTATTCACACATATCTAAATGTCCCAATGCCGTTTGATGCCATTTGACCAATTTGCCTTTGTTGCAGATGTTATATCTTTGGTTTGGAATGTTTGAACCAGGGGTGCCCAAGTCTGGTCCTCGAGAGTCCCTTTCCAGCATGTTTTAGATGTCGCCCTCGTCCAGCACACTTGATTCAAATGGTCAGCTCATCAGCAATCTCTGACAAGCCGGAAACCGATCCTGATCACTTGAATTATGTGTTTTGGAAGACGGAGACATCGAAAACTGGCTGGATTGGGGCTCTCGAGGACCGATTTAAACAGTGTGTTATAATTATAAAACGTCTACATCATGATCAGTTTTGGTTTCTGGTGGGGAATTCCAATTCGTCAAAACATACAAATAAATAAATAATTACATAAATAAATATTGGAGTGAGGGACTCAAATTGAATTTTGCAAGTCGTTTTCTATGAATCAAACAAATGAAGCCATAACAGACAGTTGCAGGGTTATCTTTGAGAAAATGAAGCTTTGTGTTGTCAAAAAAAAAAAAAAACGGAGGATAGGCATCAATGACACGAGGATGGCAACTAAAGACTTTTGACGGGGCTTTTAGAAAAAGAGTACTTTACATTATATTCCACACTGTCAGCAATGATGCTCAATGGAAGACCTCATTTGATGATTGCAGGGACGAGGCCAAGGCTCTTGAAGAGCCACTTTTCTCCAGCTCTTGAGTTGGATGCAAGCCTCTGCTCTCAGATGATGAATGGGCTCCTTAACTAGCAAATCTGTCATGAGGCATTCGCAGCCATGACAACTGAAGTCACAAAGGTTGGAGGTAGAAGAGAGAGAGGGGCTGAGAGCTCCACTGTGCAGTCATCTTTTTTTTCCACGCGTGTATCTGAAATGCATCTATCACTATCAACAAAGCCTTATTTACCAAATATAGAACAACCCTGATCCACTCAAGTTCAGTGTGCTGTTTTTTTTTTGTTTGTTCTTTTTGTTTCCTCATAATTTTGGTTATTCATTTAATTATAGTCTCTCAGGAGTCATCAGTTGCATTATATATATAATATATATGGCTGTATAGCTCAGTTGGTAAGGCATTGGTTTGGCATACGGGAGACGGTAGTTCGAATCCCGCTTGGGGCAAAAATGAGCACATAACACCATCCAGTGTGGGTCCTTGGGCAAGATCCTTCACGCTAATGCCTACCTCATACAATGATGAGAGACAATAAAATAAATGACATGCCGGCTCAGACGTCGCCCGGCCAAACAAGGT